>NW_019396698.1:0-45301 GCF_000591075.1 Eurytemora carolleeae | reverse complement strand
CACTAGACACTAGACACTAGACACTAGACACTAGACACTAGACACTAGACACTAGACACTAGACACTAGACACTAGACACTAGACACTAGACACTGGACACTTTTCATTAGACACTAGACACTAGACAAAAGACACTAGACACAGGACACTAGACACTAGACACTAAACACAAGACACTAGACAATACACACAGGACACTAGACAATACACACAGGACACTAGACACAGGACATGAGAAACTAGACACTAGACACTCGACACTAGAAACTAGATACTAAAAATTAGACACCAGCCACAAGACACCAGACACCAGACATCTGACATCAGACACAATAGACACAGGACACTAGACACTAGTCACTAAGAACTAGATACTAGACAATATACAATAAACAATAGATACAGGAAAATAGACATTAGACACTAGACAATAGAAAATAGACATTAGACACTAGACAATAGATACAGGACAATAGACACTAGAGACTAGACAATAGTCACAGGACACCAGACACCAAACACTAGACACTAGACAATAGATACAGTGGAACTCATAAAACTGTGAAATAGGACAACGACAGTTAGACTCAAGTCCATGAACATGAAACACATAAGATTTCTTAAATATCGTCTTCTTATTCCACAGTTTTATTGATCCCTGTATACCTGAGTGCAGTTCTATCTGCCCGTCTATATATAGAAACTGCTATGGATGAATAGCAGACTCCCATTACTAGGACAGGTAAACACCAGGACAGAACAAAAAAATACAGGAAATATAACATCTCCTAAAAATATAAAGAAATTTATCAAATGCAAGTTAAAAAAAATATAATTTCATGCAGTTTCCAGCTTAAAAACCACATTATTGTATCGGAAAGATACATTTATGCAATCTTTATTCTTATTTTAGTACTTTTAGGGATTTTATTCATTTTTTTCAGAATAAACATTAATAAAAAGTTTTCTAAACCAGAGCTGGGGAACTTGTTGTGTTTGATAATCCCGATAGCTTGCTCATGATATCCATAGTGGGCACTTTTAGTTTGAGGATCAAGGCTTTCTCTTTAAATTATAATAATTTCTCCCTGGGCCAAAGCTCTCATTAACCCCAAATCAAAGCTTCACCCCCAGACAACAATAATAATAAGGAATATAGAACAAAGATTAAATTAATCTGCAGATCATATAAAAGATCAAGATCCAGCATTGATCTCGATATCCACAGTATAATTGAGTTCACAGCTTAACTGAGGTTGGGATGTTTAAGCTCTTTGTTTCATTACCTCTGTTCCCTGGAGAGTGGTCATACACTGTTTATACCAAGCTACAATGGGATGGGTTTGCACTTCAAAAACAAAAATCTGAAATACATAAATTGGAAGTTTAGACAATTATTGAGATTTATTTGTAGAATAGTGAATTGTATCCGTAAGTGAGCTGTATCCATAGATATAGATAGATTGCGCATAAGACGACATTTTTCATCTAGAAAGATGTAAATGTACAGAGATGTTTTAAAGATATTCCTAGATTAACTAGGTCGGTTGTGAACATTGGCTGTTCTTATGTCATTGAGTACTTGAGTTCTGCAGAGAGAAATTTAAGTTAGTTTAGTCCTTCTCATGTCCTTCTTCAGTTCTTGTCAATATGATGTATTGCTCAGTGAAATATTGTTGTTCAAATGGTTAAATTAAAACAACAAACCACCCCGCTTTATCATTGAAGTACACTTTCTCCAAAGAAGTATGAGTTCGCAGACTGTACAATTCTTGGTGATTTTGCGTACATAAGCTATCTATGTTTATTTATTTATCTATGGCTGTATCCATAATATAGGGAGATGTATCCGTAATATAATAATAAATGTTACTGTTTAAGTAATAAACTGAGCTGCATCCATAATTAAGTGATTTGTATCCATAATATAGGGAGATGTATCCGTAATATAATAATAAATGTTACTGTTTAAGTAATAAACTGAGCTGCATCCATAATTAAGTGATTTGTATCCATAATATAGGAAGATGTATCCGTAATATAATAATAAATGTTACTGTTTAAGTAATAAACTGAGCTGCATCCATAATTAAGTGATTTGTATCCGTAATATAGTGAGCTCTAAAATTGTGATAAATATAGAATTGATTATGTTAAATTTATTCTTAATTTTTTTATTGGACAGTTTTTTAGTTTACTTTTGATTATGGTTGTTTGCTAAGGTTTTCTGTACTCCATTGTATCTTCATTCATATAACTAAGTAAACAGAGTGAGTAAAAAAAGTGTGATTATGGATTAATGTCGTCTTTTCTTATAATTTCTTATATCAAGGTGTAGTTTACATTAATGTAATATTTGAAACATTTCTTTAGATATTATATAGAAGACAACTCCGGGCACCGGATTTTTACTCACCCTGTAAATAGACGTGAGTAAATATATCTCACCCTGTAAATAGACGTGAGTAAATATATCTCACCCTGTAAATAGACGTGAGTAAATATATATATAGACACGAGTAGACCTTGGAAGGATTTTGTTACAACACAGAGTGTATATTAATTCAAAGATTTATTTTGATAGAACAGGATAGAACAGGAGAGAATAGGATAGAACAGGATAGATCAGGGTAGAACAGGAAAGAACAGGATAGAACAGGATAGAACAGGATAGATCAGGATAGATCAGGATAGATCAGGATAGATCAGGATAGAACAGGATAGAACAGGATAGATCAGGATAGATCAAGATAGATCAGGATAGATCAGGATAGATCAGGTTACCTGAGGTATGGAGATCAGGAAAGAACGGATTTAAACAGGATAGCTCAGAATAGATCAGGATAGATCAGGATAGAACAGGATACCTGAGGTATGGAGCAGCATATTGCTGTGATGTATGAAAGTAAAAGCATATATTTAGTTCTCCGGGATGAGGTGAGATGGTAGAACGGATACAGGACTGCTACAAACCTAAACCATTATACAGGACTCAAAAGGACTCAATAGGACTTTAACAAATAAAATTACAGGAATAGGACTCTAACAAATAAAATTACAGGACTAAATAGGACTTTAACAAATAAAATTACAGGACTAAATAGGACTTTAACAAATAAAATTACAGGACTAAATAGGACTTTAACAAATACAATTACAGGAATAATAGGACTTTAGAAATAAAATTACAGGATAAAATAGGACTTTAACAAATAAAATTACAGGACTCAATAGGAAATAAAATTACAGGACTAAATAGGACTTTAACAAATAAAATTACAGGACTAAACAGGACTTTAACAAATAAAATTACAGGACTCAATAGGACTTTAACAAATAAAATTACAGGACTGGTGTTTTTTTTGTGCAATACTATAAATTTTTACAATTATCTTTTGCGTTAATTTGAACTTTTCTATTCTTATATACAATGGTCGGCAGTCATATCAATACACTAACGACGACTTTCTATTAATTATGCGTGTATCCATAACAAGCATTTTTCACATCACAAGTTTACAAGTAAACAAAGAAATACTTGTAATTGACAACTTTTCTTTGTTTACACGTTTGCGTGTCTCTGCTGTTTAAAAGATTGGTAGAAATCAAAATTAAAATCGAAAGTCGTCTTCACTGTATTAATAATTACGACAACGACTTTGCCATCCTAGAGTTTACCTGTCTATAGATATCACAATAAGGATAAAGCTTGATATTAAAAAACCATACATTCTGAAACAAGGAAAAATTTAATCAGAATTTCAGAAATTGTATATCATGAAATGCGTAATCGTATATCATGAAATGCGTAATCGTATATCATGAAATGCGTAATCGTATATCATGAAATGCGTAATTATATATCATGAAATGCGTAATCGTATATCATGAAATGCGTAATCGTATATCATGATATCATGAAAAATATAATCGTAATCGTATATCATGAAATGCGTAATCGTATATCATGAAATACATAATCGTATATCATGAAAAATATAATCGTATATCATGAAATACATAATCGTATATCATGAAATACATAATCGTATATCATAAAAAAACATAATCAGTTTGTTTTTAATCTTTGTGAAGAAACAATCTCAAGAACTGACGAGGGTCAATCCAGACCGAAATAAATTTTCAATAAATGTGGAACTAACATCTACTTTTTTACTCTACAGAGGTTTGGTCCATCACCATCACCGAGTCTTTAAAATATCATAAAATACACAATTGTTTATCATGAAAACTTCGGGAAAACTAAGAAATCTTATGTTTCTTGAATCATTTAATTTAAAAAATTAAACATTAGATGGTAAATGTTAGATACTAAATACTATATAGTATAGATACTGATACAAGATACTAGATACTAGATACTAGATACTAGATACTAGATACTAGATACTAGATACTAGATACTAGATACTAGACACTAGACACTAGATACTAGATACTAGATACTAGATACTAGATACTAGATACTATATACTTGATACTAGATACAGATACTAGATACTAAATACTAGATACTAGATACTTGATACTAGATACTTGATACTAGATACTAGATACTAGATACTAGATACTGGATACTAGATACTAGATACTAGATACTTGATACTAGATACCAGATACTAGATACTAGATACTAGATACTAGATACTAGATAATTGATACAAGATACTTGACACAAGATACTTGATACTAAATACTTGATACTAGATACTAGATACTAGATATTTGATACTAGATACCAGATACTAGATACTAGATACTAGATACTAGATACTAGATACTAGATACTAGATACTATAGATACTAGATACCAGATACTAGATACTAGATACTAGATACTAGATACTAGATACTTGATACTAGATACTTGATACTAGATACTAGATACTAGATACTAGATACTTGATACTAGATACCAGATAGTTGATACTAGATACTTGATACTCGATACTAGATACTAGATACTAGATACTAGATACTAGATACCAGATAGTTGATACTAGATACTTGATACTAGATACTAGATACTAGATACTAGATACTAGATACTAGATACTAGATACTAGATACTAGATACTAGATACTAGATACTAGATACTAGAAACTTAATAAACCTACTTGAGGAAGACGACTAGCTTGCATGTTATCTCATCTGCCTCCCAAGATACTGTAGCAGACCAACCTATCTCCAGAGGAATAGCAAACATAATAACCTAGATAGAAACATAATAACCTAGATAGAAACATAATAACCTAGAAAGAAACATAATAACCTAGATAGAAACATAATAACCTGAAACATGATAAGCTAGATAGAAATATAATAACCTAAACAGAAACATAATAATCTAGATAGAAACATAATAACCAAGATAGAAATATAATAACCTAAACAGAAACATAATAATCTAGATAGAAACATAATAACCTAGATAGAAACATAATAACCAAGATAGAAATATAATAACCTAAACAGAAACATAATAATCTAGATAGAAACATAATAACCAAGATAGAAATATAATAACCTAGACAGAAACATAATAACCAAGATAGAAACAGAAACATAATAATCTAGATAGAAACATAATAACCAAGATAGAAATATAATAACCTAGACAGAAACATAATAACCAAGATAGAAACATAATAACCTAGCTAGATAGAAATATAATAACCTAGACAAAAACATAATAACCAAGATAGAAACATGATAACCTAGATAGATAGAAATATAATAACCTAGACGGAAACATATTAACCAAGATAGAAACATAATAACCTAGCTAGATAGAAATATAATAACCTAGACAAAAACATAATAACCAAGATAGAAACATAATAAACTAGATAGAAATAAAATACATAATAATCTAGATAGAAACATAATAATCTAGATAGAAATATAATAACCTAGCTAGATAGAAATATAATAACCTAGACAAAAACATAATAACCAAGATAGAAACATAATAAACTAGATAGAAATAAAATAACCTAGACAGAAACATATTAACCAAGATAGAAACATGATAACCTAGCTAGATAGAATTATAATAACCTAGACAAAAACATAATAACCAAGATAGAAACATAATAAACTAGATAGAAATGAAATAACCTAGACAGAAACATATTAACCAAGATAGAAACATGATAACCTAGCTAGATAGAAATATAATAACCTAGACAAAAACATAATAACCAAGATAGAAACATAATAAACTAGATAGAAACATATTAACCAAGATAGAAACATAATAACCTAGACAGAAGCATTATAATAACCTAGACAGAAACATAATAACCTAGATAGAAACATAATAACATAGACAGAATTGTAATTACCTAAACAGAAACATAATAATCTAGATAGAAACATAATAACCTAGACAGAAACATAATAACCTAGATAGAAACATTATAACCAAGACAGAAACATAATAACCTAGATAAAAATATAATACCCTAGATAAAAATATAATACCCCAGACAGAAACATAGTAACCTAGACAGAAACATAATAACCTATACAGAAACATAATATCCTAGACAGAAACATAATATCCTAGACAGAAACATAATATCCTAGACATAAACATTATAACCTAGACAAAAACATAATATCCTAGACAGAAACATAATAACCTAAACAGAAACATAATATCCTAGACAGAAACATTATAACTTAGACAGAAACATAATAACCTAGAAATAAACATTATAATCGAAACAGAAACAATATAACCTAGACAGAAATATAATATCCTAGACAGAAACATAATATCCTAGACAGAAACATAATTACCTAGACAAAAACATTATAACCTAGACAGAAACATAATATCCTAGACAGAAACATAATATCCTAGACAGAAACAATATAACCTAGACAGAAACAAAATAAACTAGACAGCAATAGTATAACCTTTATAGAAACATTATAACGAAGACAGAAACATTATAACCTAGACAGAAACATAGTAACCTAAACAGAAACATGATAACTTGGACAGAAACATTAAAACCTAGACAGAAACATAATATTCTAGACAGAAACATAATATCCTAGACAGAAACATGATAACCTAGACAGAAACATTATGACCTAGACAGATATATAATAACCTAGACAGAAACATAATATCCTAGACAGAAACATAATATCCTAGACAGAAACATTATAACCTGGACAGAAATATAATATCCTAGACAGAAACATAATATCCTAGACAGAAACATAATATCCCAGACAGAAACATAATAACCTAGACAAAAACACAATAACCTAGACAGAAATATAATAACCTAGACAGAAACATGATACCCTAGACAGAAACAAAATATCCTAGACAGAAACATAATACCCTAGACCTAATATCCTAGATAGAAACATAATAAACTAGACAGAAACATAATAACCTAGACAGAAACATAATAACCTAGACAGAAACATTATAACCTAGACAAAAACATTATAACCTAGATAGAAACATAGCAACGTATATAGAAATATAATACCCTAGACAGAAACATTATAACCTAAACAGAAACATAATACCCTAGACAGAAACATAATACCCTAGACCTAATAACCTAGATAGAAACATAACCTATACAGAAATATAATAACCTAGACAGAAACTGTATAACCTAGACAGAAACTGTATAACCTAGACAGAAACATAATTACCTTGTCAGAAACACAATATCCTAGACAGAAACAAAATAACTTAGACAGAAACATAATAACATAGACAGAACATAATATAGACAGAAACTGTATAACCTAGACAGAAACATAATTACCTTGTCAGAAACACAATATCCTAGACAGAAACAAAATAACTTAGACAGAAACATAATATCCTAGACAGAAACAAAATAACCTAGACAGAAACATAATATCCTAGACAGAAACAAAATAACCTAGAAAGAAATATAATAACCTAGAAAGGAACATAATAACCTAGACAGAAACATACTATCCTAGACAGAAACAAAATAACCTAGACAAAACATAATAGCCTAGACAGAAACATAATATCCTAGACAGAAACATAATATCCTAAACAGAAACATAATAACCTAAACAGAAACACTATAACCTAGACAGAAACATTATAACCTAGCCAGAAACATTATAACCTAGACAAAAAACGGTATTATGTAAACAATTGTTTTTCTCATTAGCTGTTATGGCCATCTCTTTGAACAAAAGATCTCAACTGAACACTTGCAAAAATATTATAATTTGATAAATATAAACGCTGTTAGGGGGCAAATTGTCGAAATTTTAAATATCAAAGGTTTACACCATAAGGTTGCACAGATATAGGGATTTTAAAATTAGAGCTTGTACCGAGTGTTCAGTTCCTTCTTAGTTCCTATTATATATTATTATATATATTATAATCCTATTAGAGCTTGCACCGAGTGTTCAGTTCCTTCTTAGTTCCTATTATATATTATTATATATATATTATAATCCTATTTATTAGTTTATGGGATTCTGTTAGTAAAATGAGGATAAAAATCTTGTCTGCAATTGTCATGAGCAATCTTAACTCTAACCAGAGATAGATAAACAAGTCTTGATCTGACATTAGATTTCAAGAACAGATATATTTATGAAAAATCACCTTAAAATAAGCTTTCGTTGTGTAGTGCACTGATTTGCAGTACAATGACCGAAGAAATATTGGGACTTAATGAAAATATAAAAGTAGTTTTTTAAAAGAATTTTTAGAAATATTAAACTCTGTGACTGGCGGATTAATTGAAGCAGAAAAAAAAGAAAGTTGACCAAATTTATCTATTCTTACTATTTTAAATAAAAATACAAAGTTTTTATCATGTCTAAAACTACACCTTTATATTACAAATATTTGTATTGTGATTGGAAATAGACTTATCTTAAATATAAATAATTTCAATTTAGTAAATTAACCAATATTAATTTCAATGGAAGCAAAATAAAAAAAAAATTAGTCACTGTGCATGTGGGGTAAATGTCTAAAACCAGTTTACATATTTGAAGTAATGAACCTCAGGGATTATTTTTTTTATTTTAATTTATTTTTCCCAATTCAGTGTTAAAATACATATGTAATATACTATTGTGAACCATATCCCTCAAATTTCCCCTGTTGTAAAGGTCGTCTCCGACAAACTGTACCTCTTTATTTTCCCTCTTTCGAGTGTTATTCCTTTTGTTCGGCTCACAACTATATAATACCCCTGAAAAAAGCCTCTGTTTACTTACGGAAAGGTCGGCTATTGTTAAATGCAGAAGGAGAAGTATCATTCTGCTCCTGTTCTTCCTGTAGAACCGTTCTCTAAATATACATAGATTCAAATATACTGTTCTTCCAGTAGAACCGTTCTCTAAATATACATAGTTTCAAATATACTGTTCTTCCAGTAGAACCGTTCTCTAAATATACATAGTTTCAAATATACTGTTCTTCCTGTAGAACCGTTCTATAAATAAATATAGTTTCAAATATACTGTTCTCCCTGTAGAACCGTTCTCTAAATATACATAGTTTCTAATATACTGTTCTTCCAGTAGAACCGTTCTCTAAATACACATAGTTTCAAATATACTGTTCTCCCTGTAGAACCGTTCTCTAAATATACATAGTTTCTAATATACTGTTCTTCCAGTAGAACCGTTCTCTAAATATACATAGATTCAAATATACTGGTCTTCCTGTAGAACCGTTCTCTAAATATACATAGTTTCAAATATACTGTTCTTCCAGTAGAACCGTTATCTAAATATACATAGATTCAAATATACTGGTCTTCCTGTAGAACCGTTCTCTAAATATACATAGTTTCTAATATACTGTTCTTCCTGTAGAACCGTTCTAAAAATAAACATAGTTTCAAATATACTGTTCTTCCTGTAGAACCGTTCTATAAATATACATAGTTTCAAATATACTGTTCTCCCTGTAGAACCGTTCTCTAAATATACATAGTTTCAAATATACTGTTCTTACATTAGAACCGTTCTATAAATATACATAGTTTCAAATATGCTGGGCTTCCTGTAGAACCGTTCTCTAAATACACATAGTTTCAAATATACTGTTCTTCCTGTATAAGCGTTCTCTAAATATACATAGTTTCAAATTTACTGTTCTTCCAGTAGAACCGTTCTCTAAATATACATAGTTTCAAATATACTGTTCTTACATTAGAACCGTTCTATAAATATACATAGTTTCAAATATGCTGGGCTTTACATAGTTTCAAATATACTGTTCTTACATTAGAACCGTTCTCTAAATATACATAGTTTCAAATATACTGTTCTAACATTAGAACCGTTCTATAAATATACATAGTTTCAAATATACTGTTCTCCCTGGAGTACCGTTCTATAAATATACATAGTTTCTAATATACTGTTCTTCCAGTAGAACTGTCCTCTAAATATACCTAGTTTCAAATATACTGTTCTTCCAGTAGAACCGTTCAATAAATATACATAGTTTCAAATATACTGTTCTTCCAGTAGAACCGTTCTCTAAATATACATAGTTTCAAATATACTGTTCTTACATTAGAACCGTTCTCTAAATATACATAGTTTCAAATATACTGTTCTTCCAGTAGAATCGTTCTCTAAATACACATAGTTTCAAATATACTGTTCTTCCTGTAGAATCGTTCTCTAAATATACATAGTTTCAAATATACTGTTCTTCCAGTAGAATCGTTCTCTAAATATACATAGTTTCAAATATACAGTCTATAAAGATTATAGTTCATAATACAGGGAGTCCCAGTATTATACATGACAGTTTAGGGACGACTTATAAAGGTCGTATTTGATCTATGAAATCTAATTAAGGTCCAAGAAGGTTGCGCGTTTTTAAGCTTGTCAGGAGATGCATTACATTTAAGAAAGAACACATTTTTCTCATGATAAACTCGAAGACGATCTGTATGTCGTCTCTCAACTATCATGTTTAGTGGGACACCCTGTATCCAACGACCGTGTTGACCTGACTAGTTGATAGAGAGACACTGAGTTACTGATTACTCCTATGACTAGAAGGATAGAGTAGGAGATTATAGAGTAAACATTTGCCTCGCCGAAAACCATATCAGAAGGAAGACTGAAGTTAATCTGATCACTGAAAAAAAACAGTTGTCAAAGAAAGTAAAATTTTTTTGTATTTAAAGAGACTGTTGGTGCAATCTCAAGTTACCTTTCATTTAAAGTCATATTTGATTCACAACAATGAATAATCAAGGATGACGGACTTTATTCTTTTTATATTTAAGAAATATTGATATTTATTTATTTACTAGAAATCGCATAAATTAAAATGTTTGAAACATATTCGGGATTTACGAGGAATATAAACAAAGTCAGCTGTTTTGAGTTCACACTGTACGATAGCGTTTAATATCCTTTAATATAAAAAAACTATAATTATAAACACATGGAGTTCTCTACCCTCTATTATAAGTTAAAGGTTTAAAGGGTACCGTTCTAAATCGTGAATTCATCTCTTCGCCTGGAGGCCCATTTGAAATTACGCTTACAATCCCTTCAACAAAATGAATATTACCTGTAATCTTGGCTTTCTAAGGACAGATTACTTATTCCATAATCTTCGGTGAGGTTTCCAAAACCATAATTATAACTTATATTTGGGAAATTTAGATCAAAGGAATCATCAGTATTGTTCAGTCGAAGCATATCACCTGAGTTCTTTAGATCAAAGAGATCACTTGTGTTTTTTAGATCGAACTGATCACTCATATCTAGATCTATTAGCTTACTCCTGTTATTAAAACCGTAATGATCACTTTGATTATTAAAGAATGTATCACTGAAGTTCATGTTTAAAGATCTTTATCAGTTCAAGGATATTTAAGATCAATTGCAACCTAAAAATATTATTATTATTAACTTTATAAATATAATTATTATCAACGTTGTAAATGTCATTGTAATAACTTTGTTATTATTATTAATATTATTACTATTATTACTATTAGTATTATTATTATTATTATTCTTCTTCTTCTTCTTATTATTATTATTAGTATTATTATTATCTATATAATAAAACAAGACATTCATATATATATATATATATATATGTTGCCTATAGCCGGCCGAACGGCTGGACCGATTGGGCTGAATTTTTTTTGTGGACACTCATGGGTGGATGGGGGGTGTTGTAGTCTAAAAAATTCGATTTTTTTTCAAAATTTGTTTTCCACGGGCAACGCCGGGCTCTTCAGCTAGTTATTAATATTAATATTATTATTATTGTTGTTGTTGTTATTGTTATCATTATTATTATCAACTTTGTCATTATTGTTATTATAAACTTTATAAATATTATTATTATCAATTTTACCAGTATTATTATTATTAACTTTAAAAATATTATTATTATAAGCTTTATGAACTGTCCCAATAATCTGGAGTTCTGAGAAATCTAGAGTTCTATGATTCGGAAGGGGTTCGTCGGAAAATGTGCTTACTTCTTAGCTACACCTTGAGTTTTACTTTAGTTCTAAACTATACTTTGAGAGTTTTCCTAGTTCTAAACTAAACCTTGAGAGTTTACCTAATTCTGAACTATACCTAGAGAGTTTTACTATAGTTCTAATTAATAGTTCTCCTATTTTTGAACATACATTGATAGTTTTCCTAGTTTTGAACTATACATTGATAGTTTTCCTAGTTTTGAACTATACATTAATAGTTCTCCTAGTTTTGAACTATACATTAATAGTTTTCCTAGTTTTGAACTATACATTGATAGTTTTCCTAGTTTTGAACTATACATTGATAGTATTCCTTTTTTGAGATTGACCAGTTCTGAATTATACATTGAGAGTTTGTATTGTTTTAAATTATAATCCGAGAGTTTAACTAGTTCTTATCTTTCCCTAGAGAGTTTAACTAGTTCTGCATCTAACTAGTTTATTTAGTTCTGAACTATACCTTGAGAGTATGCCTAGTCCTCAACTCCGCCTTGATAGTTTTTCTAATTCTGAACTTTACCTTGATAGTTTTTCTAATTCTGAACTATACCTTGGTAGTTTTTCTAATTCTAAACTATACCTTGAGAGTTTTTCTAATTCTAAACTATACTTTGATAGTTTTTCTAATTCTGAGCTATACCTTGGTACTTTTTCTAATTCTAAACTATTCTTGATAGCTTTTCTAATTCTAAACTATACCTTGAGAGTTTTTCTAATTCTAAACTATACCTTGAGAGTTTTTCTAATTCTAAACTATACCTTGAGAGTTTTTCTTATTCTGAACTATACCTGAGAATTTTACTATAGTTCTAAACCATACCTTGAGAGTTTTCCAAGTTCTGAACAATACCATGAGAGTTTGTCTCGTTGGAAACTATATCGTAAGGATTTTCCTAGCTCTGAACTATACCATGAGAGTTAATTGTCTAGTGCTTAAATATACCTTGAGAGCTTTTTGACTAGTTATGAACTCTAACTTGAGAGATTATCTTATTCTGAAATATACATTGATAGTTTGACCAGTTCTTAAATATACCTTGAGAAGTTCTAAACTAAAATTCGAGAGTTTAACTAGTTCTTATCTGCCTAGAGAGTTTAACTAGTTCTGAGCTATAACTCGAGAGTTTAACTAGTTCTTATCTCTGCCTAGAGAGTTTAACTAGTTCTTATCTCTACCTAGAGAGTTTAACTAGTTCTTGTCTCTGCCTAGAGAGTTTAACTAGTTCTGAACTATAACGCCAGTGTTTAACTAGTTCTTATCTCTGCCTAGAGAGTTGAACTAGTTCTAATATCTGCATAGAGAGTTTAACTAGTTCTTATCTCTGCCTAGAGAGTTGAACTATAGTTCTGAACTATAGAGAGTTTAACTAGTTCTTATCTCTGCCTAGAGAGTTGAACTATAGTTCTGAACTATAACTCGAGAGTTTAACTAGTTCTTATTTCTGCCTAGAGAGTTGAACAAGTTCTGAACTATAACTCAAGAGTTTAACTAGTTCTTATTTCTGCCTAGAGAGTTGAACTATAGTTCTGAACTCCAACTTGAGAATTTATTTAGTTCGGAACTATACTCTGAGATTTTGCCCATTCCACAACTCCGCCTTGATAGTTTCTCTAGTTCTGAGCTTACTCTGAGAGATTTACTAGTTCTGAACTATACCCGGATAGAACCTCGTTATAAGTTCCCCTTTTTTCATCTCCTCGCTCCCGATCCTCCAATACAATACATGACGGACTCCTCTTCTTGTCTCCGTCTCTCCAACTCTCTCTCTCATACTTCTATTCCGCACTTAGGTTCTCATTATTCTTCTTCTTCTCTTTTCCTTCTCTTTTCCTTCTCATTTCAATCTTTTTTCCTTCTCTTTTATTCTCTTTTCTTCTCTTTTCTATCTCCTTTCGTTTTTTCCTTTGATTTCACTTTTCCTTTTCTTTTCACTTTTTTTCCTTCTCTTTTCTTTCTCATTCCATTCTGTTTTCCTTCTCTTTTACTTCTCCTTTTCTTCTCCTTTCCTTCTCTTTTCCTTCTCTTTTCCTCGTTTTTTCCTTCTCTTTTCCTCCTCTTTTCCTTCTCTTTTCCTACTCCTTTCCTTCTCTTTTCCTTCTTTTTTCCTCCTCCTTTCCTCTTCTTTTTCTTCTCTTTTCCTTCTCTTTTCTTTCCCATTCCATTCTGTTTTCAATCTCTTTTACTTCTCCTTTCTTTCTCTTTTACTTCTTTTTTCCTCCTCCTTTCCTTCTCTTTTTCTTCTTTTTTCCTTCTCTTTTCTCTCTCATTCCATTCTGCTTTCCTTCTCTTTTCCTTCTCTTTTTCTTCTGTATTCTTTTTCATATCCTTCGCCTTTCCTTCCCTTTTTCTTCTGTATTCCTTATCATATCCTACTCATTTCCTTCTCTTTAATTCTGCTCTTTTCTTCTTCCTCCTATCCTCTATTCTTTCATTCTCTTCTCTTCTTGAACTCCTTTTCATTTCCTATCTCTTCCTTTCGTCTTTATCATTCATTTTTTCTCAATTTTCTCTAACTTTCTCTTTTGTATCTCCTACGTTATCTAATTCTCTTTCTTTACTTTCCTTTCTGTCTTCTATCCTTTTAATATTCGTATCCTAATTTCTGCGCCTCTCTAAACAACAAGTGGAAGATAATCTGTAGTAATCTTGGAGTAGTGATAATATTTCTTCAGGACAATTTGGATTTTAGATGAGAAGTCTAAATCTTACCATTTTCCGCTTGTTACATCCTACATAGTAGGTTTTAGTATCATTCTCTCTGAAATTAGATTTATTAGAATATTTTTTAAAATAATAAAGACTCGATTCCTTTTAAGTAAATGAAACGGTACCCCCTAATTTAACGTGAAAACTGGGTTTAATTATATGAAGAGTTTTTATTTAATCCTGAGAGTTCCAGAGAGAACAACTACAGAGTTCCCGGCAACACGAACTCTTGGCTCCACTAAAACAGAGTTTAATATAACCTAAGAATCGATATAGATTAGATAAATCTAATCATGCCTTGTATCTATACTAAAATACAAAATAGAGTGTTTGCCTCATGAAAAGAACACATGATACCCTCATTTTTGAGTTCCTAAAAGCCAGAAAGTCCAAAACCGGTTTTACAGGGAATTTGCGGATTTCGAATTTTTTCGAAACTTCATAATAAGTACAACATATCTATGAAAAATTATTGAATTCCACTTTGATTAAATGAGTTTGCACTTAACCCTTCTTTCTCTATCTAAACCTATCTTTCTCTAAACTTGAGGTTTTTTATTGCTGGGTAAAGTTCCGTTAAATGAACGGAGGTTTTCGAAAATTAACAAAAGAGTCCGTCAACGAACGGCAAAAACCGTTAATTTCTAGACCGTTAACGAAACGAATGAGCCATTTTTGAAAAAAATTAACGGTTGAAAAAGAAAACGAAATGGATTTTTTTTAAAGATTAATTTCTTTTTCTTCTTCTTAAAATTGCATAAAACTTGAAGAATAGGATAATTATAGTTGATTTTGATATCTAGATACTGCTTAGTCCACAAAAAAGGATTAATATAGTTCCGTGCCGTTATAGTGCCGTTAAAGATTTGACAAACTGTTAACGTCGTTAAAACTACAAAAGACCGTTAAAGGCTGCATTGCAAACCGTTAATAATGTAATAGACTGTTGATGATTGTTGTAAAGGAATTGAGTTTTTGCCACAAACTCAAATTTTGTAATAAATATATCTTTGCAATCTGATGGTGTAAATCTTTAATATTTCAAACTTAGATTGTTTAATCTAACGGAATTCATAGTTTGAAATATCTAAGGTCTACGACAATGGGTTGCAAAGATAAAGCTAATATAAAATCAGAGTTTGTGACAAAGAATCAATCCCTTTACTGTTAACGTCGTTAATAAAATTGGGATAATTAACTAACGATAATCTAAAAATAAAACAGTAAATACCATGAACGAAACGAATGTTCCGTTCTTGCCTTTACAATTAACGGCTACCTGAAATTTTGCTTTTTTAACAGTTGGAACTAACTGTTAACAAAACGGCTAGAAAAATTTGGAACGTGTCCAACCCTAGGTTTATAAACCTACCTAGGTTAAGTTTAAGATCTCCACCCCTTGGAGAGCACTGCCGAGAACACATCTTAGTCCTTGATAAAAATAAATCTATCAAAAGTCTCATTTTCAAATCTCTTTACCTTTGTAACCTTATGCCGTTAACCTATGATGTTCCATACAATAAATTCTACCAGATCAAAAAGGCAAAGTTTGAAATATCAAAGATTTATTGCACCATTAGATAGTTAAGTTATCGGAATTTTTAAAGTCGAGTTAGAGGTTAGCAATATGTCCATTTGTGAAGTCTAAGAATATACTTTTAGCTAATTAGAGCTGTTACTAAATAATTTAACATTTTCTTAGATTGTCTTCATATCACAGAGAGATCCAGAAAGAAAAATAATAAGTCAAAGGAATTGAGATTTTGCAACAAACTCTGATTTTCTAATTTCAATATCGTTGCAACCCAATGTAGTAGACCTTTAATATTTCAAACTATGAAATAATGTAAGTTTGACTTATCAAAGGTTTACATGATAAGGTTGCAAAGATATAGGTTAAAAAAAACTGAATTTGTGGCAAAGACTCAATTCCTTTCTAGATCTTCGTAAATTCTGGGTCGACTTATACTTATTTGTAGCCTTTGGCGTGTACGTTTCAAAACTACAACGCGCTTGTTGCTAGCTCTTGCTCGGAGCAACTGGCAAAATGCTGATCGTTCTTTATTACGTATAAGAGCTTGTTGATTTTAATGGTTTTCTGCAAACTGAGTTGAAAACATTAATGAATCTTGAAAGTTTCAGTTTAGTGTAAATATCTTGAATAATGGTTATATAGGAAAATATCTATTAAACCAATAGAAACTGAGATCGGATTTCTATTTTTATACAAAAGAATAAAAGATTCAAATGAACTGATTACTCACCTTAAAAATCTAATTTTCAAATCACTAAATCTTGGAAACCAAATGACCTTTGATATATAAAATTATAAAATTCTGTTCGATCCAAGAGAATCAAATTTTGTAACCACAAAGGTTTACACCATCAGGTTGCGAATATTAGAATTAGAAAATTAAAGTTTGAGGTGAGTAACTAGTACGATTGGCCACATATTCTTCGGATTTTGTATTTTTGAACAATTTAATCCATTAAAACCTTTTATAGCTTTCAATATTTTCTTTCAGATGAAAATTGATTTGGAAAGTTTTCTTGTTGAATTCAATGGGATTGGTTGGTGGAATCCATAAATCTGTGGAATAGGAAGACGACATTTAATCAATCTTCTGTATTTTACCAATAGGTTTAAGCCCTTTTATCAAGTACAAGGAAGGATTCACCGACAAAGGGTCAAACGACCCAGGGTCAAACGACACTGGGTCAAACGACAAAGGGTCAAACGACAAAGGGTCAAACGACAAAGGGTCAAACGACAAAGGGTCAAAAGTACGACAAAGGGTCAAACGACAAAAGGTCAAAATGATAAAAATATTTTTTGATTTAAATCATAGGAAACTCGCATTTTTAATCCCAAAAATCCGCAAAACCTTTTTGAAGATTTAAAACTTTAGTCTGATTCTGGCTTCCATAATGGTCGGGTTGGCAACATTTGTTGCTGCAAAACAAGGTGGTAGGATCATTGTAGATGAACAGGGATATCATTACAAGAAGACAAGTATAAACAAGAAGACGGGTGTAAGCTATTTGAGGTGTCGGGATAAGATTGCTGAAAAATGCGATGCTAGAGCCATTCTTATCGATGAATCTGGGATAATTAAGTCCGTTAAACCCGACCATGCCCATGGAAATAGGTTTGTGAAGAATAAAGTTCGAGCTGTTGAGCAGGAGAAAATAATGGCTGCTGCAAACCTGCCTACAGTTGCCCCAAGAGCAGTTTTTGCTGATATTACTGGGACTGTAAACCAAGAAATGACGGATTCTGCTGCAGCTTATATTATATTATATGTATATTTATAACCTTTTTTTCATAGTTTTGTAGACAAAAATATTCATTGCATTGAATTATAAATATAGAAACCAATAATTATTTTTTCAGTCAACAAATTTGTACAGTGTTAGTAAAAAAGAATGGATAACAACTTAACAGGTATCTAACTGTCTAAATGATAAAAATATTTTTTGATTTGAATCATAGGAAACTCGCAACCCTCCTATCAATTTTGTACATGGATCTTATGTTAGACATGGATATAATTGACCATGTGGCGGCAGCGCTCGGCCCCTAGCCTGTCCTAGCCGCAGCGCTCGGCCCAGAAATTGTCTTAACTAACCTAACCCGTGGCCGCAGCGCTCGGCTCCCCCAGTCTGTCCTAGCCGCAGCGCTCGGCCCAGAAAGTGTCTTAACCTAACCTAACCCTAAATAATAATAAATAAATGGATATAATTGACCATGTGGCCACAGCGCTCGGCCCCCTAGCCTGTCCTAGCCGCAGCGCTAGGCCCAGAAAGAACCTAACCTAATCCTAAATAATAATAAAAAATACTAACTTTCAAAATTTAAAAAAATTTGCCCCTTTGTCGCATTTTTTTACCCTCTGTCGTTTGACCCTGTGTCGTTTGACCCTTTGTCGCGTTTTTGACCCTTTGTCGTTTGACCCTGTGTCGTTTGACCCTTTGTCGTTTGACCCTGTGTCGTTTGACCCTGGGTCGTTTGACCCTTTGTCGGTGAATCCAAGGAAGGAGTCTTTGCCACAGACTAAAATTTTTCAAATTCTGTATCTTCGTAACCTGATTGTGTAAACCTTTTATATTTCAAACTCAGGTTATTTGATCGAACAGAATTATAAAAATTTTAAAAATCTAGGGTCTTCAGACATTAAATTGCAATTAATAGTTTTAAAAATCTAAGGTCTTCAGACATTAAATTGCAATTATATAGGGATTAGAAAATCAGGGGTTGTGGCAAAGGCTCAATTTCTTAGTCTGCATGTACACTGCAAAATTACTGCGTTTCAAGTTCATACAACTTTTTAAACAGAACTAAGTCTAACTGGTGTCTTTCTTTACCATAGTTTTATGGCTTCCACTGCATGTAAAAGTGATTTACTTGTTGAGTATCTGTGCCCAGTACGGAGTAAGGACGGTATGAGCTGAACCCGTGACAGGATCCTCTGGTATTCCGACCCATGGAGCAAAATACCGGGATAAAAAATCGTACTCGTCCCGTCCTTTCACAGTTAGGATAACACCCTAGAAAGAGAATTTCATTAAAACCTTTACAGTGTTAACAGAAGATATATTTTTCTAATCTTCTTTTTCATTCTACACTGTACCCTGCAATCTAGTTAAAGAATATGGTCTGTATCAAGAGATACTAACCTTAACTGTATCCAGAGCTGGGAACTTTTGAATGGTGGATATCAGGATTAATGTTTGATCCACTCTTTTTTCTTATTCTTGTGATTAAATAATGCTTGTTCTCCTCTTGTTATTAATATCCAGATTAATTAACCGATCGGGATTAAGGATATCCCATTCTAAAGTTTTCAGCTCTGGTCTCGTTAAAGTATCTCTGTATTAAGAGAAACTAAACTTAACTGTATCCTGATCTAGTTTAAGGATTTATCTGTATCAAGAGATACTAACCTTAACAGTATCCTGGTCTTGTTAAAGTATCTCTGGATCAAGAGGTACTAACCCTAACTGTATCCTCATCTAGTTTAAGGATTTATCTGTATCAAGAGATACTAACCGAAACTGTATCCTGATCTAGTTTAAGGATTGAATCTGTATAAGGAGATAGTAACCTTAACTGTATCCTTATCTAGTTTAAGGATTGTATCTGTATCAGGATACTAACCTTAACTGTATCCTGATCTAGTTTAAGGATTGTATCTGTATCAGGATACTAACCTTAACTGTATCCTGATCTAGTGTAAGGATTGTATCTGTATCAGGATACTAACCATAACTTTATCCTGATCTAGTTTTAGGATTGTATCTGTATCAAGAGATACTAACCTTAACTGTATCCTGGTCTCGCTAAAGTATCTCTGTATTAAGAGATACTAAACTTAACTGTATCCTGATCTAGTTTAAGGATTTATCTGTATCAGGAGATACTAACCTTAACTGTATCCTTATCTAGTTTAAGGATTGTATCTGTATCAAGAGATACTGACCTTGATTGTATAATGATCAAGTTTAAAAATTGTCTCTGTATCAAGAGATACTAACCTTAATTGTATCCTGATCTTGTTTAAAACTTGTATTTGTATCAGGAGAAACTAACCTTAACTGTATCTTGATCAAGTTTACGGATTGTATCTGTATCAGGAGATACTAACCATAACTGTATCTTGATCTAGTTTAAGTATTCTATCTGTATCAGGAGATACTAACCTTAACTGTATCCTGATGTAGTTTAAGGATTGTATCTGTATCAGGAGATACTAACCTTAACAGTATCCTGGTCTTGTTAAAGTATCTCTGGATCAAGAGGTACTAACCCTAACTGTATCCTCATCTAGTTTAAGGATTTATCTGTATCAAGAGATACTAACCGAAACTGTATCCTGATCTAGTTTAAGGATTGAATCTGTATAAGGAGATAGTAACCTTAACTGTATCCTTATCTAGTTTAAGGATTGTATCTGTATCAGGATACTAACCTTAACTGTATCCTGATCTAGTGTAAGGATTGTATCTGTATCAGGATACTATAACCATAAATTTATCCTGATCTAGTTTTAGGATTGTATCTGTATCAAGAGATACTAACCTTAACTGTATCCTGGTCTCGTTAAAGTATCTCTGTATTAAGAGATACTAAACTTAACTGTATCCTGATCTAGTTTAAGGATTTATCTGTATCAGGAGATACTAACCTTAACTGTATCCTTATCTAGTTTAAGGATTGTATCTGTATCAAGAGATACTGACCTTGATTGTATAATGATCAAGTTTAAAAATTGTCTCTGTATCAAGAGATACTANTGAGGATGTTTCTTATTCATTGATGAACATGTTCCTTATTTATTTGATGAATATGCTCCTTTTTCACTTGATGAACATGTTCCTTATTCATTTGATGAATATGCTCCTTATTCACTTGATGAATATATGTTCCTTATTCACTTGATGAATATGTTCCTTATTTACTTGATGAACATGTTCCTTATTCATTTGATGAATATGCTCCTTATTCACTTGATGAATATATGTTCCTTATTCACTTGATGAATATGTTCTTTATTCACTTGATGAATATGCTCCTTATTCATTTGATGAACATGCTCCTTATTCACTTGATGAGCATGTTCCTTATTCACTTGATGAACATGTTCCTTATTCACTTGATGAATATGCTCCTTATTCAATTGATAAACATGTTCCTAGTTCACTTTAAGAACATATTCCTTATTTAATTATGAATATGTTCCTTATTTGCTTATTGGACAAGTTCCTTATTTATTGGATGAACATGTTTCTTATTCACTTGATCAACATGTTCTGTATTTACTTGATGAAAATTTTCTTATTTACATGATAAACAATGGCATGCTCCTTTTTCACTTGATAAATATGTTCCTAATTCACTTGATGAATATGTTCCTTATTCACTTGATGAACATGCTCCTTATTTACTTGATGGATATGTTCCCTATTCATTTGATAAATATGTTCCTTATTCATTTGATGAATATGCTCCTTATTCACTTGATGAATATATTTTCCTTATTCACTTGATGAACATGTTCCTTATTCATTTGATGAATATATTTATTATATTATATAAACTTCTTAACTCGCCCCAAGATTTCAAATATTTAGAAAGCAGAGAGAAAGCTTGTGTACTCACTACTCACTACTCAGTGTATAGTTGAAAACTTTAAAAGATTTCAGATTCCTGGATAGTAATTAGGTGCAAGCTAAACTTGTTAATTGAGTTATTAAACACTTCACACTTATCATATTTCCCCTCCAACCCTCAAATTTCAAACCCCCTCCTCATCCTTCACATTCCCCATCGCACACATTTCCCCCCTTCCTATCCCTCATACTTCCACCCTCACATCACAAATCCCTCCCCATCGCTCACATTTCTCACCCCACAGTCTCCCCACCTTTCAATTTCCTACCCCTTCGTACCCCTCACATTCCCACTTCTCACATCACATTCCCCACCCCTCACATCACATTCCCCACCCCTCACATCACATTCACCACCCCTCACATCACATTCCCCACCCATCACATCACATTCCTCACCCCTAACATGAATATGAGTATGAAGAGTAATTAGAAAGATTGAAAAAACTTTTTACTTAGAAATAATTGTTTTATCAAAAAGTCCTAAAATTCTAAAATTGTATTCAGCTTGATAACCAGAAAACATTAATGTCCTAACAATTCTGTCATTTGTGACTCAGCAATTTCTAAAAATTTGCCGTTGACAATTTTATAAAAACATTCTTAATCAAAAGAATGAATGAAGACGACAATTATAATTCTGTTTCTGGATAGCACTGTATTACAGTGTACAGTGTTATTCTGAAGATTCTGAATCCAGAAACTGCATCATAACTTGAATTTTTGAGAATTTGTTAAAATTTACAGAGATTAAATCAACACTTTAAAATTTATATAAAAACATATATCTCGTTCTATTAATAGACATATTACAAATAGTATTTACAGTTTCCATACACCAAAGCTTTTAATTATATTATAGGAAAATTTGTTAGTTCAGAATTGCATTTATTTATATTAAAGAAAATATGTTTTCCTGTTAATATATAAAAAATTGCCTTTTAGAAAATGCACAACTATTGCAGTACAATCGGTAAAACTTGTGTTATTTTATTAATACAGAACTTTTTGTTGTGTAATAAACAGGTAAATTTAAAAGGAATTGAGTCTTTGCCACAAACTCTGAATTTTATAATCCGTATATCTTTGGAACCCAATGTTGTAAATCTTTGATATTTCAAACTTATATTTTTTGATCTAACAGAATTCATAGTTTAAAATATCTAAGGTCTACGACATTGTAATTCAAAGATATAGGGTTTAGAAAAGCAGAGTTTGTGGCAAAGACTCAATTCCTTTGATCGGATAAGTTACCAAGCTGCAAATCAAATTTTGCGTTATTATTGCGACTAAATTGCGAATGGAAAGCTTAATAGAAACATACTCTGGAATGGGATGACGACTTTCAGGTTCAAGATATGAATTTAAATAGTCCAATGAACATGAGCCACAGCAATTATGCAGTGTATTAGACCCATTTTAACAGAAAAGTGATTATAGTAACATACAAGTAAAACTCTTTTGTTTTGTAAAAACAACAGATACACTTAAGTATTGTTTTAATGTCGTCTTCCTATTCTGCAGTTTTATAGTTCTGAACGCGCAAAGAAACTGCAATTCCTCGCCACATGGTACAAAATCTACTTTTATAATATCTATATCTTTGCAACCTGAGGATGTCAAAACTATGCGTTCTGTGAAGTCAAATTGTCTAAAGTTGAAATATCAAAGGTTTACACCTCCAGGTTGTAAAGATAAAAAACTTAGAACATTTGTATCAAAGGAATTGAGTCTTTGCCACAAACTCTGCTTTTCTAAATCCTATATCTTTGGATTACAATGTCGTAGACCTTAGATATTTCAAACTATGAATTCTGTTAGATCAAATAATATAAGTTTAAAATATCAAAGATTCACGACATATTGGGTTCCAAAGAAATAGGGATTATAAATTCAGAGTTTGTGACAAGGACTCAATTCCTTTATTAGAAATTTTAGAAAATAAGCATGTGTTTTTTGACCATCTAAATTATTTCGTTTGTTTAATATTGTAAATTTTAATCTATAATAAGCGCTACAAATGACCACGTAAAAATTCAATGAACACAAATATTGTTGTTTCCTAGAAGTTTTTTGGTATGTTTGGATAGATAGCACTAAAATAAATTTATCAATTTATCAATTTATCAATTTATCAATTTATCAATTTATCAATTTATCAATTTATCAATTTATCAATTTATCAACTTATCAATTTATCAATTTATCAATTTATCAATTTATCAATTTATCAATTTATCAATTTATTAATGTATCAATTTATCAATTTATCAATTTATCAATTTATCAATTTATTAATTTATCAATTGATCGACTTATCAATTTATCAATTTATCAATTTACCAATTTATCAATTTATCAATTTTTAATTTACAATTTTTCAAGTTTCAATTTATCCATTTTTAAATTTTTAAATTTTTTCATCTTAAATTTATTCAAATTATATCGAAAACCTGTTTGACTGGGAGATCACCAGCTACTAGATGAATGAGATCTCTGTACTCCTCTACACTCACTTCCTCAGGAGGATTGGAGGGAAGATCAAGAACTAAAAGTAAGCATATTAAAAATTATGTTGCCGCCTTTGTTTTACATATTTTTCTTTACTGCACTCAAATTGAAAATTGAAAAACTGTTTGCTTGATAACAACATCAAATACACTCTTTAAGATTGATGAAATTCACATGCACCTAAAAATGTCTATTTTGGGAAATTTTTAAAAAAGGTCCTTTTCTTCTTTACAATTTATTTCTTCTGTAAAATATATTTCTAGCAAAAGCAGTTTTAATATTGAATCAAATTGAAACAATTATAAATATATTGTGGCCTGGGAGCTACAAGATAGCTCCCCTGGCTCGCGATAATGCAATGTGCATGAATGGAGCACATAAATGTCGGAGTGTAGCGGCGGAAGTGGCGGTTGGAAAACAAGAGGCGGCGACAAAGGTGTCAATCTAATCAATAACAAAAAGTGTTAGGCTCAATCTAATCAATAACAAAAAGTTTTAGGCTCAATCACTTTGATTCTTGATCAAGAAAAATTGTTACTACATGTTATTTTGATCAGGATAAAAGGTCAAAATTAAGCTAAATATTTCTTCAGACAAGGATACGTATATATGATACTCAATATGAAAAAATATGAACTGAGCTGAAAACTTTAGAATTAGATATCTTTAATCCTGATCGGATAATTAATCTGAGATGGGAACTTTTGAATGGGAGATTAAAAATGAGTGGAGAACAAGCAATACTTAATCTCGAGATTAAGAAAAAGAGTGGATTAAGCCTTAATCCCGATATCCACCATTCTAAAGTTTTCAGCTCAGATAATATTTAAGACCTTGGAAACCCATATCTAAGAAACTAGAGTTGAACAAGTATAGCAAAATAGCCAGTGGCATTCAAAGTTCGATAATCTATCCAGAAAATGTAGTTTAAGTTTAAATTCAAATTCATTTTTGTTCGCAATACATGACAAAGCTGTGTCAAGTTCATTCCAACAAGTCGTCAAAGAATACAAAGGAAATCTGTTTAAAAATGAATTTTTACAACAAGGAACAAAAAAATGATCTCGATTTCTTAATCTCAAAATAATCTAAATTCCTGGGGAACATTGGGTCCATAAAGAAAGAAGTAAGTTGTAAATAAGTTAATGTCTGTTAAGATTAGATTTTTTTTAAATGAAAAATGTTTTCTCCTTTGGGAATTTGTTAATGTCTGGCTTTGAAACTGATCACATAAACATTTAAACACATAAACACATAAATATAAATAGTAAATATTAGATTACATCATTTTATTTTCATGGATAAAATCCTGTTTTTCCTTTTTTATCTAAAGGAAATATACTCGAAATTTTACAATTTTACTCTAAAGAAAGAAAATTCCAAATAAAATAAATAACAATTCTCTTATTATATTGGGACTCGCCCTGAGCCAACATTATGTCAATTTTTTGTTCGAAACATTATTTCATTTGATTATTCATTTTCTAATTCTTATATAAGAATCTACACAAATGTAAAGGCCCCGAAAAATAAAACTCGTGAGTTTCATTTAACGATACTCCTCTTAGATTTCCGGCTCCGACTTTTTGTTACGAGATAAATCTAATTCTGATTAAAGTATATTGAATTGGAGGATAGGGGTTGAAAGATATTGCATGCATTGCTTTCGTTTAATGTAATTTAGGTTCATCTATATTTAATTAACAAAATGATTTTATTTAGAACCAACTTGGAAACGACGCAGTAACAAAAGTCATAATATGTTTGTCATAAACATGTTTTTCATAAATACATTTCTCATAATACAATTTTACAAGTTTCACTTTTAATAAATTACAAAAGTCATAGATAATAAAAGTGCTAACTTTCATTTGTCATAGATGCAATTTTTGTAGTATACAAATCATTTTTAACATTTTTAATAAAGGAGAAAAACCGCCATTTTCTTAGAAATCTAGCAAACTATTTTTTCTCGGAAATTGCATTGGCCATGGATTGTCTAGGAGATTTGAGATCGATTCGTGAGATTTGTCAAAGCTGTTGATGCTCACCACTATACGTATTACCTCACCACCACCACCAACAACAAGGTAAACTACTGCAGTTATGTTCCAGTAAAAGCTGCAACAGAAGAATTGTACTTGGGAGGATTATACCTAGCTGTCAGAGGTGAGCAACTCCTTTCTTGCTAAAACCTCTGGGTTGAGAGACTTTCTTTGTCCAATCTTAAATTTGCCTGTCCACTGTATTTCATGGTA
Source organism: Eurytemora carolleeae (assembly GCF_000591075.1). Taxonomy (NCBI): domain Eukaryota; kingdom Metazoa; phylum Arthropoda; class Copepoda; order Calanoida; family Temoridae; genus Eurytemora; species Eurytemora carolleeae. The sequence goes on along the minus strand of NW_019396698.1, from coordinate 18,105 downwards.
TCTATATTGTCATAGTATGAAGAGATTCTGAAGAACTGCAGTTTGGCACAAAGGCAAATGTTTGGAGAATATGTGAACGGTTAGGTGGGAAGGAAGCTCTTATCACGGCGAAAAAAAGGGGAGAGCGTCGCAGAGAGAAACATAACAGGCTCCAAACTATTGTCAGCATTTATCATTATGTACCCCAGGATGATTATCTGAAGCTTTTAGCGAGTGAACTTGCTAAGTCGGATAAATAGACAATCTTGTATACAAATATAACATGTCAAGTGTTGTAAATATATTTGAAAATATGAAAGAAATCATATGAAAATATGATTATGACAAATGTATGATTTTTATACTGTAAAAATCGTATTTATGACAAATGAAAGTTATGAACTTTGAAACCTATGAAAAATGTAATTTATGACTTTTGTGATTATGGCAAACGTATTATGAAAAACATATTTATTTCAAAAGTATTATAACTTTTGTTACTGCGTCCTTGGAGACCCAGCTTCAACTGGAAACTGTACTTCCCCTAAAAAACCCACTGAACTTAGAATCCAGCTAAGAACATTCCTATGGTTCTCCCGAGTTTTTTTAATCAAAATTTGAGGCAAATCGGTCAATAGGTTCCTGAGTTATGATTGGACATACAAAAAAGTAAATACAAAAATACTTTTAGCAGGAAAGCAACAAAGAAAAGAAACAATAAACAAATTTTAAAATGCTTTAAAGGAACTTAGAACAGTACCTTTGAAACCTCAATCTGATAAAAATGTGGAAGAAAACGTCGTTCTTCTAGCTGACCACAAATGAAGATAAACAACAAAAACATAGATATCTAATGCATACTTGTTTAGACAACGATTTTAAGGGTACCGTTGTGAATTAGGCCTTTCCATCTTTGCCTGGAGGGTTTATTATGAGCATAGTGTTGTTTAAGTTAAAATGTCGATTCTCAAATCAAAAAATCAATTCGCTTTGAGGACTTAGAGTTAAGATCTTCTAGCGCTGTGAATGTTTAAAAAATCTTTGAAAAGGTTAATCCTTTTTTAATGATACCCAGCAAGCATAATTATACCTATCATGCCGCCATCTTTTTCAGCTGTGAGTATTCCGCTTTTGGTTGAGAAACTGATCAGCTGATTTGTGTTCCCAGCTACACGGTATAACACCGTAGCAGCGGCTAATGTGGCATGCCCACACAATGGCACCTAAAAAAACATTCTTGTACAGATCTTTATTTTTTAATCATGCACGTTAGGTTTACTTTTGTTACTTTTTGTTCAAAAAATTAAGGATGAATACTGGCTAGTTTTTGTTTACTTTCTTTTAACCTGACCATATGTTTTCCTTTAAGCATTTTAAAAGTTTAAAAACCAGTTTTGGAACAAAAAAGGTATATTTTGCACTACAAATCTCCCTCTACCTTGTATGTATCGAAAGTATTTATTTTTAAATCTCTTTTATTAGGTTGGGAGTTAATGAATAACGAGAAGAAGCCCCAACATAGAAACGGATCTAAAATTGCTTTTGAGGAATTTCGGTTTTTTTCCCTCAAAATCCCTCAAAAGTTCAGAATTGTTGAGGGATTTCCGAATATTTGGTATCTGTTTCCCAATATTTTAAGTTAAATGCTTTTCTACTTTTTTATGTCTTTCATCCTAATCACACTTCTACTTTTTTATGTCTTTTTCCTCATAATTTTAGGTCTGTTTCCTCATAGTTTTGATCCGTTTCTGCTTTTTCAAAAACTAAAAAAAATCTTAATTTGTTGATCCGTTTCCTAAAAATTGAGATTTTCAAATGTTTTTGAAAAAGGTGGAAACGGATCAAAAATATGAGGAAAGGGACCTAAAATTTGAGGAAACCGATCAACAAATTGAGATTTTTGAAAATTTTTGAAAATTCAGAAAAGGATCAAAAATATAAGGAAACGGCCAAAAATATTGGGAATCCCCTCAAAAATATTGGGAAATCCCTCTAAAATATTTCATTGAAATAAAGCGGAAATGGGTCTAAAATTTGGAAAATCGATTAAAAAAAAAGAGGAAACCTCTCAAAATCTGACTTTTGATGGATTTCCGAAAAAATCGAAGAAATTGTGGAATGCATCAAAAAATGAGTAATTTGATTAGTTTCCGCTTATTTTAAATCAGTTTCCATGTCACCGTTCTTGTGAATTGTAATATTATTTTGAAGACCGAGTTCAAGTTGATTGTAGCAACACAAGAAGTAATTGAACCTGTTCTCTGACTAGTTCAGCTAACTCCCTAATCAACAACTAACATATTTAGGGTAATTTTTTAATATGTTTAAAAGAACTAAAAGACATGTATTGGTTTTTAGGATGGAATAAGACGCAGAATTACCTGGTATTTGATTTTTCTCTAAATAAACCTTTTCATTTTGAAAAATCTCCCGAGGCCAGACCAGAGCAGCATGAAATGCATTTTTACAAATATCTAACCTCAGTGGAGGGTGTAAACCAGCGGAGAGAAAAGTTAGAATCTGAGGTGAAATCTGAACCTTTGGCCTTCGTTACAAATGCAGTTTCGGAGATGTTCATCTCCGCTGCAATCTTCTGTTTAAGATTATCTGAAATGTCGTCTTCCAGTAAGCAGACAGCTGCAGGGTTCCCAGTAAAGGGAGAGCTGGTGAAGGCATCAACAGTGTAAATGGATATCTCATTCCTAAATATTTTTAATTTATATTCATAAATCGATTTATGAAGGTGGTGTTCAGATAATTCACAGAGTTCTAGTTTCTTATATATAACCTAATAGACGCTTTTTCTATCAAACGTTCCTGTCTCGAGAAATTGATATAAAACTGTGCCAAATAAAATACGAAACTTTATATATATGAACTTTTGTATAAAAATCGTAGGTTTAAACAGATCATATTCAGCAAAAACGCAACCAATCTAAAAACGATGATATCCCAGAGGAGCCTAAGTAACTTAGGTTTGCTCCAATTATTATTTGAATTTATTAATTTTTCATCTTTAATAGATATAATTGATAATATAATTATTACGTCCATATCAGTGACCAGAGTTCTGGTCACATGATAAGGACGTATTTATTATATTGTAGAAGCAATAATTTGAGTCTCTATGAAAGTTAACAATGGTCGAGAATTATGAGGAAAATCCAGGAACACGAAAACCGGAAACCAAATCAATCATCTATATAATAAAACAAGACATTCGTATATATATGTTGTCTATAGCCGGCCAAACGGCTGGACCGTTTGAGCTGAATTTTTTGTGGACACTCATAGGTGGGCAAGGGGTGTTATAGGCTAAAAAAATCGAAATTTTTAATTTTCAAAATATTTTGTATTTTTCGTGATCTGAGAATTACTTTTTTCCACGGGAAACGCATATTAAAAATGAAAATTGACAATTATAAAATTTTAATAAGAAAGTCTGTTCCATATTAAAAAACATTGTAATATTTATTAGAATAAAGAGAGCTGGAAAAATTCCATTATTGCTAAAAATTTAGATTTAATTGAAAGATTGAATACAGTAATTGATCAGGCCTGTTGGGGGGGGGGGGGAACATTATCTTTAACAAAAAACCAAAATTTTGTTATCTATGTTGTTGAAACCTATACTTATAAATTACATATTTGATATACAGGGTGTCCAACGAAACATGACAGTGTTTTTATAGTTTTGAATGTCTTCTTCCATATACAGTATTACATATGCGTTTTGCAGTTTATTTTGATTTAAAAAATCTTTTACTTAAATACATTTTACTTTGAAATCAATTTTACTATACCGTGACTGCAGCCATATAATATTTATTATTATTCTCTTTGGTATTAGACAACTTTACAAACCATGGAAGAAGACATTTAAAACTATTTACCAACTGTCATGTTTCGTGGGACACCCTGTAACATATGTGAATAAAACTAGTTTCATAATTTGTTTTTGCATTAGATAATTTGCGTTAAATTTAATTTTTATCTTTAAAGAAAGTTTTTTTTTCCAACTTCATCATTTGGAAAAGAGTTTTACATTCTAAAATAGACCTTCGACCAAAATTAGTTTTTAAGGTAATTGAAAAATGTCTATATTGTCGACGTGCCAGTTTTAACTTCTAGGCTATTTATTCTCTTATCTCTGTTCTAGCCTTATAAAACCTATGCTTATGCATGTTTTAAATCCAATATACAGCTGTAAACCATTAACCTGCATATCTTACTCCGTTGTAAGGTCGACTATGACCAAAATTATTCTCTGGTAAACCCAAACCCAATCTTTCTTAGACTCCGACAAAATATATACCAACTTGAGCAGTGAACACATTTCAATAATAGTCAAAGCCTAAAATTCGTGATTTTGTAGTGAACAACAAAATTTTGTAACCAAATGGATATTTATTTTCAGAAGTTTAAATGTTTTATTCCTGATCAGTAGAACCCCCATTTAATCTACTTTCACCTACTAGTAAGATATTTAAAAACCCATTACTATTTTTAACCATTTATGTCAACTATTTATAAAAATATTTCATTGTTAAAACATGTAATTATTTTAGGTTGGAAATAAACCTGTTTCGGATTATTGTCGACTACGTCAGTAGAGAAAATGGGGATATCGAATTTTGATTGATTAATAGACGCCCCGGGACGATAACCTAGGCTCCGACCACCCCGGGGAAATCCTCTAGATAATCTTAAAAGCCCAGGGCCCAGCCCCCCCCCCCTTGGAAATCGCCCATTTGATCTTCCTTAGAGGCCTTTAGCTTAACAACAGCGTGTATCATTCACATGAGTTCAAAAGTATAGCATGATCCAAACCTGTGCAAGGACATCGGTATAGTCTTAATTTACCGTAACAGCCTGTCAAGTGAACCTAGTTTGTGATTGCATTAATTAACAAAAAACTGAGAGATGACTTTTAATATCGTCTTTGATCTTCCATAGCATTCAATCACAAAGTGCGTGTCAAAAACGATTCTGGAAGTTGAGACGATTTTATTGATTAGATTGAAAACCGGCCGAGCAATATTTTTATATCCACGAATTCAGAAAACACACAAAAGCAGACCACATTTTAAAAATGCCAAGACTAGGAAGACATCATGATTATTGTTTCAAGAATTGTGGATCATGCATGAGTGCTACAATATATCTCAAGAAGACGACATTGTATACTTATCTCGCATAAAGGGACAGTGATTTCAAATGACCCTCCATTAAATGTCCGATACACAACGGTACTCAACATTGTGGAAAATATCTTTGTTTTTCTAGCTTGAACAGTGTTTAATTCTGATAATTGCCTCCCATTATTTGTGAGGCAAAATGCACGCAAGTCACATTATGTAGAGAAAGCACGATCTAAAGTAATGAATTTGAATATGAATATTTTCTTCATTCTTGATAAGAAAAATTTGTTAACGGTACCACTGTCCTTATAATGAAGAATCAATTGAAATTACTACTACAGTCCCTTTAATGAAGAAACACCTAATAATTCATTAACGATCCCTTAAGAAATTAAGTGGCACAAAGCGCTATAAATTTCAAGTTTAACTATAGGTATGTTGACACGAATATGTTTTCAATAATACTGACAATAAATTATTTAGCTCAGGCACAGAGGAAGCATTGAAATTCAAATAACATACGACTTTCTTTTTTCAAATATAGGTTTTAATATTATGTTTCAAGCAAATTATCTTTATATTCTTCCATGTTTTAACAGTTTTCACGTGAATGCAGGGGGAAGCGGAATTGACTCTTTGCCACTGACTGATTGACTGATTTTCTAATCCTTTTATCTTTGCAACCTAATGTTATGGAGCTTAGATATTTCAAACTTTGAATTCTGCTGACTCAAAGAATCTAAATTTTAAATATTAAAGTCTATACAATTAGTGGCCGAATTTAAAGAATTTGAGCAGCGGTTTAAATTTAAGCCGCGGTTTAAATATGGTTGGTTCCACTTAAAATTGTATCAAATGTTTCAAGATTTAAGCCGGCGCTTAATTTAAACCGGGTTTTGGCGGATTTAAACCGCGGCTCAAATTCTTTAAATTCCATCTCTGGTTGCAAAGACATAGGGTTTGGAAATTTTGAATTTGTGGCTCAATTCCTTTTAAAAATAATCTGATAAAGTTTTTTAATTAAATTAGTAATAAAGTTTTAATATTTCTATATTTAAGTTGAAAGTCTCATGTGCCTGAAACTAGCCTGTATGTACGACTATTTAGAATTATATTAAAGTCCATTGAATTGAAATATAATAGAATATATTTAAAACTAGTTCGACAGCAGCTAAATTAAAGTTGTTTTAATAAATCAGGCGATGTGAGCTAGTTTTTAACTCTAAACAGATTTCACAAAACCTTGTTTTTAGCCTGTTCTTAGAAATAGATATTTACGTGTTGGAATCTGAATTTCATTAAACCTGCAAAATATCTTTTAGAAGAAAAAGAGAAATGAATTCTAAATACCGTATGATACGCAGATTTTATACATAAACTAACTTTATTGTCCTAGTTTTGGGTGAATAATACAAATTTTACAGAGCAATTTCGTTTGTAACGTGTATGTACACTGTACAGTGTATATTTGTTGTACGAATATACACTGTACAGTGTATATTTGCTGTACGAATATACACTGTTCAGTGTATATTTGTTGTACGAATAAAAAGCTCATCTAAAAGTTTTTGAATTTTGCTGTGAAAATGTGTTTTATATTTGGTTTGGTTATCCAGGCTATTTTTATGACATTTCGACTTCGTTTGTTATGTACATACACAAAACATATAACAATATAAGGCTTTTAAACCTATTACTGATGGGGGTACTTGAAAACCAGTACTGCAGGGGGGGGGCAATTTGACCCCCCCCCCCTCTAAATCGATGTTTGATGTCCAAATATAAATAATGATACATCATTGGAAAGCTCTTTTGCTACTATTAGAGCATGCAAATAAGTTTCAAATTTTCAAAAATCATTAAATGTTTTATTGCAAAATCCAGTTATATAGTTTATATATGTTTGCAAAAAAGGTCCAAGAATAATAAAATATACATTTTTGAAAAGCCCTTGAACATACCATTTTAAATTTGAAAATATTTTAATAACCTGATGTGTGATTAAGAAAAACTAAAAATGTGCAAATTTCTCTCTACGAGGTGTTTGCAAATAATCGGCAATTTTTATTGCAAAACTTGTGCAATCTGCTTTCAAAACGCTAAAAATTATTGAATTCTGACAACTGAAAGTGGGTCAAAACAAAATTTAGTTTTTTATTGGAAAAAGTAGTCAGCAGTGTGCCTGAGATCTCAGTTATAAAAGCCCATTTAAATTTGGGAAAAGTCAGAACATTTTTCGAATTATGTAAAAAATACTACAGGGGGAGGGTCAATCGACCCCCCCCCCCCCAAGCAGGAATAGGGTTAAAAGAAGAAAAGCACTGAGCACTTGTTTTAAGCTCTAATTTAATAACCATATTATCTTAGCAACCTGATGGTGTAAACCTTTGACACCGTAGATATAATTTTTTCCCCCCCTCCACCTTTTCTTATTCCTCAATCAAAAATTTCTCAAGTTATTCCACTTAAAAGTGGAACAATACAGAATTCATGTAATGCATTACTTTAAATTAAAAAAACACCGTTTTAAGTGATTTATAACATTTTTGTTAATGCCAACTTCCCAGGAATTACAAATATGAAAATATTGAAAATAAATCCTCTCATCATTATTCTAGGATTAAATATGAACTAGTTTAAACATATTTTTATTCAAATTTTGGAAAAAGAAGATTGGATAGAAGGGATTGATGGATTGTAGCAAGGAAAACCAGTAACTCCCATGGATAAGAGGAGAAGGATAGATTGGAGAAGTAGGATGGATTGGAGAAGTAAGATGGATTGGAGCAGTAGGATGGATTGAAGAAGTAGGATGGATTGGAGAAGTAGGATGGATTGGAGAAGTAGGATGGATTGGAAAAGTAGGATGGATAGGAGAAGTAGGATGAATTGGAGAAGTCGAATGGATTGGAGAAGTAGGATGGATTGGAGAAGTAGGATGGATTGGAGAAGTAGGATGAATTTTAGAAGTAGGATATATTAGAGAAGTAGGATGAATTTGAGAAGTAGGATGAATTTGAGAAGTAGGATGAATTTGAGAAGTAGGATGAATTTGAGAAGTAGGATGGATTAGAGAAATAGGATGGATTGAAGAAGAAGACTGGATTGGAGAAGTATGATGAATTCGAGAAGTAGGATGGATTGGAGGGGAAGGATGGATTGGAGAAGTAGGATGGATTGGAGAAGTAGGATGGATTGGAGAAGTAGGATGAATTGAAGAAGAATGAATTGGAGAAGTAGGATGGATTGGAGAAGTAGGTTGGATTGAAGAAGAATAATGGATTGGAGAAGTTGGATGGATTGGAGAAGAAGAATGGATTGGAAAAGTAGGATGGAATGGAGAAGTAGGATGGAATGGAGAAGTAGGATGAACTGGAGAAATAGGATGGATTGGAGAAGTCTAGGATAGATTGGGGAAGTAGGATGGAATGAAGGAGAAGGATGAATTGGATGAGAAGGATAGATTGAACAAGAAGGATGGATTGAGGAAATGGATGAGTTGGATAAGAATGAAAATAAAGAATATATATATATATATATATGTGCGCATAAATTCTTGTTTTATCTCCGGAGTTTCTGTCAAATAAAAAGATCAAGATTTCCGTTTTCTGTCCTTTTGTTTTAAAAGCAAAAAAGAAACAGCTAGATATTAAAACAAACTCCGATAATATCTTCTTATTTGCCTTGGAACATGGAAAAGGGTATTTTGATTCTAAATTGGAGACTTATCCGACTAATCCATACATTTCCATATTTTAATGGTCGGGAATAGGGATAGAAAATCTGAACTATGAACTTGACCGTCCTGCTGAAACAGAGTTCAGTCAAAAAATGTTATGAAATAATTCCTACGTGAAGAATTGATCTGTTGAACATGGTTACATCATTCATCACCCAACATAATCTCAAGTTTAACGGATTTAGAAGTTACAGGATCGTCAATATCTATTTCTATTCAGCACAAAAATCTATTTTCAGGAAATAATACGTCCGGTAATTAAGCAATGCATGTATTGATAGCTACACTTAGTCTGAGCAGGCTTGAAAAAAGTGTACGGAATCTTAACGGAAAATATCTGATGATTTAGGAATAGTATTTAGGAAAATCCAAAAAGTATGTCCAAGAAAATGAGAAAATCCGCGAAAATATAAAATAATTGCCTTGGACATACTTTTGGGATTTTCCTAAATACTATTCTTATATCATCAGATATTTTCCGTTAAGATTCAGAAGATATTAGTTCAATACACTTTTTTCAAACCTAAAGCCTGCTCAGGCAAAGTGTGAAGTATATATTTACTTATTCAGAAATATTTGATTTGAAACTTTAAATCCCTTATAATATTACTTAAGGCAGGGTATCGTTATGAAAACCAGTTTTGGATCCCGGGTTTTACGAATGGCCGGGGCTATGCAGTTAATTGGAAATCTATATCTTTGTTATGAAATATGATTTTATTTAGTTTCTTCATATTCTCCTTTTTCTTCGAAACACTTAAACCAAAATCTACACAAATGTGAAGACACCGAAAAGGAAACTCGGGAGTTTCGTTCACAATACTCTTTTAAACTTCGGACTCTGGATCCATACCAATCTAATCATTTTACTTAGAGCGAACAATTTCAAACGCATTAAAAAAATGTCCAAGCCTAAATTATAATTGATTTCACGTCTTATAAAGCTGCCCTTTTTCCTAGATTAAAATTAAGAAATTTTAAAATAGGGGGGGGGGGGGTTACATTTAGTCCTCCAAGAACTGTTAAGTTAACCAGGAACAGGCACAGTTATCATCACCCGGCCATTCTTAACGGGGTTTTATTTTATTGCCAAAAGCAATTGTTTTTGCAACATGCCGTCAATAGATTGCAATGCGTTTACGACATAATAAGTTAAACGCTTTCTTTGATTGATAAAAGAGTCTCAATCGTTACAGGTTGCAATAAGTTACTCTTAAATGACTGTAATTCCAAGGTGGCTGTAACAGTAATTTCAAGAAACTCCCATTTATTAAGTGACATGTCCGATTCACAACGGTACCCTTAAAAGCGTCGTTTAATCAAGAAGAAGATAGATATTCATATTGATTATTCGCCATTTTATTTTCAGAATTAATCACTTGTCTCTCTAAATGTAGGGTCATTTAAGTTTACAAGGACAGTCCCTTTAAACAGTTCTTGACAACTTGACAAAAGTACCCTTTAAACTTTGACCTCAAATCTAAAAGAAAATTCGTGTTTGTCTGTTTTAAAATAATTATTTGTCCATTACAGTTTCTCAATAAACGCGACCTGCGAATTAATGCAGCATAGATAAGGAAGGGCATTGACGGAATTTTTCTATAATTATGATGTAAACATTTTCTTGAGTATTTCTCAAAGAAAGGTTGTTAAACGGGTACCGTTGTGAATAATACATGTAAATAGTTTACAGAGGGTCACTTGAAATCATGTCGACAATACTTTAAAGGAATAATATTTCGAATATCTACGGGACTAAAGTTAAAATAAATAGCATAAGTATATTTTGATCAAGGATAAATTTCATCTAACAAATGGAATTGAGTTTTTGCCACAAACTCAAATTTTGTTATCCTTATATCTTTTCAACCCAAGGAGTATGAAATAGAAGGGAGATACAACTGATGCAGCCCGCCCTACCATATGATTATACATGCTTTATACATCAAACAAATCTTTCTTATACAAATGGAGTACCGTCTGCAAAGCATGTATAATCATATGGTAGGGCGGACCGCGTCAGTTGTATCTCCCTTCTATTTCATACTCCTTGTTTCAACCCTGATGGTTTAAACTTTTGATATTTTAAGCTTGGACTATTTGATCCAACAGAATTCATAATTAGAAATATTAAGGGTCTCCAATATTGGGTTGCAAAGATATAGAGATTAGAAAATCAAAACTGGTTACGTAGACTCAATTCCTTTTGAAGAACTATGGTGGTAATTTGAATTTGGCTCCGGTGTTCAATCAAATTTGTTAGATGAAAATTATTGTCGGCGGGAAACACTGCGAATTCACATTTTCATCTTTTCTGATAATGCGGAAATGAACTCACATGTTTGAGAATTATGTCGGAGCGTAGAATGTGAACTGAAGAGGATACAATTACTCCAACTTCTACTATAATAGGTTCTGAAGAAGAGACGGAAAACAAGATTTTCTAGTTCGCTCGTAATATCAGGGATATCAAAACTTGTGACTGAATGCGGTGTAGCTAGCAGAAGAAAAGAGACTGTTTCTGTTTTGCTACACGCGTCACACTTGTATGCGATGCGATGTCAGTGTTTGGTGTCTATTCTGAACCAATAGAAATTGCATGGCAGTATCATCTATTTATCTCATAATCCAATTAAAGATGAATCCTTATATCGGGGCTAAACAGTAAATATAAATATTTACTTCTACTGAAACTAAAACGGCGTCGATAAATACAAATAATGTTATGCCTTCTCTATAAAAGTTGTCTGAAAAGAAAAAAAAGTTTTACAAAATGAAACAAAAGTTTCTGTAAGGATTGCCATAGATTTGAAGAAAGTTCAATATAAGGTATATAAACTATGCATATCACAGTAATAGATAATTTTCATAAATTCATTTAAAAGAATTGTATTACCTATTTATAAAAACCTGTTAGCTATCCGATTCTATTATGGAAACAAAAAAATGCCTATATCTTTGAAACCTGATTGTGTTGATCACAGATATTTTAATCTTAGATTATGTGATCTAACGGAATTCATGGTTTGGATTAGAAAATCAGAGAATGGCAAAGACTAAATTTTTTTGTTCTTGATTGTCTCTCTTCAAAGCTATATGAGTTGCTATCAAAGTTTTATGTGATCTTATCAACTTGATATTTTTTCACTTATTCCTCAGCAAAAACTAAAAATGTCATCCATCAAAAAGGTGAAACTCTTAAATTTATATTTATTGTTGAAGTGTGAAGTGATCTTCAATTTTAAAAGAAGGGCATGTTCGATCAGAGGTACCCTAAAAACCTTGATAATGTGAGAGATAACATCGTTTTCCTTGCTTGAAAAGTGTTTAATTCTGATAATTCCTCCTTTTTTCTGAGCAAGAAATTAAATAGAAACCAAAAATGAAAATAATCAGTCTTTAATAAAGAAAAACATGAATATCTTTTTAGAGATGGGCGTGTGACCCTCTCTTGTACATGTTTCAACATGCTACCATATCCAACAGATCTATGTCTGTTAAAGGGAGTGTTCGCAAAAAATGAAAGGGGTATAGGCTTAATGCGATAAAAAAGCGCCTTTGATTGCTGCTAATCTTACTTCTATCTGTTGCGTCTATAAGGAGAAAATAGTTAAAAACGACTAATACCGAAGAACGTAGTGTCCATACAAATTCAGAAAGATGCAACATTCAACTCGGATCGTAAAAAAATCTATTTAATTCCAAACAAATCATTCAGATATTACAAACAATAGTCATCGATTATTTTTCGACGCATTCGTAAATAGTTGATATTTCATAATATTTTGTATTTTTCGTGATCTGAGAATTACTTTTGAAAACACATATTCCTGTTTCAAGATTTTTGATAATGAAGACGACATTTTCATATTTTCCAGGAATGTTCGAAAATCCAGCGCCAGCGAAAATTATATATAAAAAAGAAATTAAAAATATTATGAAATATTAACTATATATAATCAATCAATGTGTAACTTGAAATTAGGTTTACAGTCCCTTTAATATACATCACGCTCTCAGTTATTTTCAATCTGTATTACATAAAGCATTTTGCAAATGTACATTGTATACCTCTAAACGAATATTTGTGAATAGTCCCCTGATGTAAGTCCGTATTTTTTTTTTTGTTTCAATAAAAGTTCCGATTTGTCTAAACCTGTTCAAGCATAGATTGATTTACAGATTGCTTTTTTATACCGAACATGATATAGCGAGAAGTAAAAATACGAAAACATCATTTAAAACAAATAGAGGGATTTATCCTCGATTAAACCTTTCTAGAGCACTTCCCCGAATATATCATTAACATTTTTGAAATATGTTTTAACGTTATATTTTCGAATTAAAATGTTAAAGGGTCATGTAAAATATCAGTTTCAACCCTGTTATTTAGTCAATAGAACGTTAAATGAAAAAGTGTAAGAACAGAAAAAAAGAACACATAAAATTCCACTATAATTTCACTGAAAGATAAGCATTAAAAGTCTAACAATATCACTTTTATTTATAGTTTTGTCAGACACAGAAATTGAGTTGAAACTTATTTCTTAGAAACAGCTGTAATAAAAATGTACGGCAAACAGTTGTAATGAAAGTGTACGCAAACAGCTGTAATAAAAATGTATGCATACAGCTGTAATAAAAGTGTACGCAAACAGCTGTAATAAAAGTGTACGCTTTCTGTGTTGCCATCTATTGTACTTGACAACCTATTTGATTTAAAATGAAATTGCACAGGGGGGGGGGGGGCAGGAGGGTTACATTAGGGCGTAAGAGGGAAGTGTGCATTATATGCGGGGGCGGTTGTTTGAGGGGGGGGGGGTTGAGAGTCCCGTAATGATTTGAGTGTGTGTGTGTGCGTCTGTGCGTGCACAAACACGTATTGAAGGGAGAGTGGTTTCCTTCTACGCGCGCGTACAGGTATCAAGCTTGGGAAACAGTAATCTCTCCAGGTTCTCAGTGTTCACTCCTAGCTTTCACCTGGACCTGGAGTAATCAGACCTGGACACTAACCCTGGAGCAGGATGGAGTTGTAGTGAATTCATCTTGATACCGTTGCTTGTTACAAGAGGGACTTGGTTATTACAAGCTGAGGAGAGGATAGGATCGTAGGACGGATAACGGAGAAGTCATGGCTCCGTCCTTAAAATCCATAATAAGACAATATGTTCCTAAAAGGTGATTTAAAATATCTTTAAACAACGAACATTCTTAACGGAGAAAGTTGGGTTGATACAGGGAACACGGAAACATAAAATCTGAAACCAAGTTTGAAATTATGACATCAAACACATAATAAAATAGATATATTTGTAACCTTAAATCAATGAAAAATATAATAGATAAAGGAACGTAAAAGCTATAAATTTAAACACAAAGGAGTGTAATAGGAAATTGCACATAAACAAAAGAATCCATAAGAATGAACAATCAATTAAATCAAAGTAATGCACTCTTCATATAAGAAATATATACATCTATCTATATACTTTGCTTGTCTGTCTGTTTGTTTGTTTGTATCCAAACAACGTCAAAACGGCTGAACCAATCGGGCCCAAAGTTTTTGTGGTTGTGGACGATCGAATTTTCAAAATTCGATTTTTGAAAATGTATTTTTTGTTTTTGTTTTACAATGTAGTACACAAAGAGAAAATGTTCACAATTGAAATAGAAGATGGGTGCGAAGCGCCCTAAAAGCCTAGTTATTTATATTTGCAAATGTGTATATTTCACCGTAGTTCAAATGGCCAGGTTTTACATTGAGCTTTGACTTTTGAACCCATTTTTATTCCTTAAGCGTGTATACTGTATAGTGTAGTTTCTGTATACATTTGATGCCAAAAGGTAATTTCAAGTGACATTTTAAAAAAAGATGGATATACTCAACTCACAACGGTACCCTGCCTAAATTCGATAGTCTGCGAGTTGCGGTTTTTTTGCAGCAGAGATAAAAGTGAAATTTACAGAATTCAAGACAATTTTAGAAAAAAAAAAATCACGATATCGATGTTGCTCAGATAAATATTTGAAGGGTACCGTAACTCTTCATATGGAGAGGTATTTGTAATTATGTCTACAGTCCCTTTCACCAACTTTTGTGCTAGGCTACGTTTTGAATATTAAGGGCCATTTTATGGACAATATCGCTTTGTTTAATTACTTTTTAATGACTAAATCTATTAGGTTTATTTCGACACATTTTATACATATATAGGGTAGATAAAAAGGTTGGTGGGTTAACATTCGACTTAGAAAATTGTTTATTTAAATGCTCTCTCTACATTCTTGTTCCAGTCTATGTCCATTTGGGTCATACAGGTTACAGGACTGTTTTTAATGATAAAATATATCTAAATAGAAAGTAGTATTCTTTGATTATTATTATCGACGATCATAACTTAGGAAATCCTTAACCGAAATGCCCCAAAATTTTGATTGGTAACCTTGTTTGAACCACAGGAATGTTTAGATCTCCAGGTTAAGCTTGGATCACAGAGCAGTACTTGCAAATCCTACTAAATCTACATAAACTTGCCCAATTGCTAGTTTTATCTTTATTTATTAAAATATAAAAGATAAAAGGATCTCATGGGTAAACGGGTTTTTATCGATTTCTTTTTATACCCAAATATTAGAAAAGGAGATTATCTTTCGTTTATCGACTTAAGCATCAACATAAATCCCCTTTAATCTTTCGTGAACACTCTCTTTAAATAGTTTGAGTGTCTGCATGGGTTCAAGAAGTAAAAGAGTAAATGAAAAAATGAAAATGTCATTGTTTAAACTTTCCCTTCAACTCTCTTTAAATACTTGAAATAAGTTCTATTGTGTAAATAATCTGATATATTTTGTTTCACATTCTGTAACCCAGCATATTTTTATGTTAACTAGCTGGAGTGCCCGGCGTTGCCCGTGGAAATATAGAAAAAATTCGAATTTTAGAGAAAAAAATTCCAATTTTTAAAGCCTATGTTACCCCTATGAGCTTTATTATATAGAAGAATAGCCGAAGTACCCAGCGTTGCCCGTAATTTTTTTTTATTTCGGATTGTTTTTAGCCTTTGTTTACCCATGGGTTTTCTCACAAAAAATCAGCCCATTTGGCTTCGGTCCAGCCGTTTGGGCAGATATTGCTAAGATATATCTAAATACTTATATATATGAGCAAATAGCTTTATTATATGTATAGAATAGATGTTGCACAAGAGATTAAGAATTTTAATTTGGGTTTCACAATTTTTTAAATTTTCACATTCTATTACTTTACTTGCTAAAGAAATTTTTTCTTGTTCAATCTTTCTAACTTCTTTTTATGGATAAAAATTTCTCCTTTCAATACATATTAAAAAAATAATTATCTAAAGGAATTTTTNCTTACACTTTGTTTTATTTTTATCTTTCGATAATAAAGTATAAAATATTAGTATTTAATATAAAACCTCTGATTAATATTCCACACACTTCTTTTCTTCCAATCAATTGAATGCATATTCTATTATTCATATTCCCAGTATTCAATATAAATATCTCTCTCTAATTTTCTTTCCTTTCTTTCTCCAAGGCACAAAAGAATATCAAAACTCTGCATGAAGCAAAGTTTTTATGTCATTTTGTGTATTATAATTTCTTTCACTTCTATTTTGTCCATTTATCGCATTATGAGCAATAAAGGCTCTAGCTGGTTGGGTCCGAGTTCACAGCATTTTATTCGGAGGAAGGGAGACACAATTACGTTTAGGATCCGACGTCCATGAACAGGGTCAAAATATCAGAATTAAGAAAGTACTCCAATTTGATCAATAATTAGTTTTCGAACACCTCGTATGTTTGTCTGTCTGTTAGTTCTACTAATCTTTACTCTATATTCATTTACTCCCCGTCTTTCCCTTACGTTCCGTTCATAATTTTCTTTCCTCTTAATCTTCTTTCTCATTTCTACCCTTCTTTCATAAATCTCTTTCAACTTAATTTTTTTTCTTTTCCTTCATTCTCCTCTATTCGTAATATTCTTTCCTCTGAATCCTTTCTTTCTCATCCTTCTCCTTCTTTTATTTCCTTATAATCTTTGTTTTTTCTCCCTTCTTCTTCTTTCATAGTTTTCTTTCCTCTTAAGCCTTTCTTTCTTATTTTTCTATCTTTTAATTCTTCTTCTTTGAACATAATTTTTCCTTTTTTCCCCTCTTTTCGCAATATTCTTACCTATTTTTTTTTTCTTTCTTCTACTTTTTTTCATATTAATCTTTACTCTTAAACTTTTCTTTTTCTTCCTTCTCCTACTTTCATTATATTCTTACCTCTTAAACTTTTCTTTTTCTTCCCTTTCTTCCAATCAGGGAGGGGGTCTTTTCAGGAAAACAAACAAAAACAGGAAATATACAGGGAAAATGTTTTGAAAACGAAAGCATATAAATAGTTTTCAAAAAGTAGGAAATGCAAACAGAGTTTTCAAGGCCGAGCCATCTAATTATGTTTAGTCAATAGTACACTTAGATTAGTCACGCTCAATTATATTTATGTCTTCTGCAAGAATTAAAATGGATACAAGATTGATGAAAACAACTGGCTTTCAGCGCTAATAATGTAATCCGTATTCCTTTCTTATATTTTCCTGGACTTGAGACAAGATATTTTCACTTTGGTTTTGTAAAAAAATGTTTTTTTTGTGTGAAATATTATTAATTTTGGTTTAAAGTGCAAGAATTTTTTATTTAATTTTGCTAGAAGACTTTTTTTGTTAGTGTTTTATTTTGGCCTTACATACAAGAACTTTATCTTTTGGTTTTGATTTAAGAGTTTTATTTAGGGTTAGATAGATGAGATTTTACTCTGGTTTTACAAACTTTTTATACTTCGCGGGTAGAAGAGTTTTAATTTGGTTTACCTACAAGAGTTTAATTTGTTTTACGTAGAAGAGTTTAATTTGGTTTACGTAGAAGAGTTTTAATTTGGTTTACGTAGAAGAGTTTTAATTTGCTTACGTAGAAGAGTTTTAATTTGGTTCACGTAGAAGAGTTTTTATTTGGTTTACGTAGAAGAGTTTTGATTTGTTTACGTAGAAGAGTTTTAATTTGGTTTACGTAGAAGAGTTTTAATTTGTTTACATAGAAGAGTTTTAATTTGGTTTACGTAGAAGAGTTTTAATTTGGTTTATGTAGAAGAGTTTTAATTTGGTTTACGTAGAAGAGTTTTAATTTGTTTACGTAGAAGAGTTTTAATTTGGTTTACGTAGAAGAGTTTTAATTTAGT
>NW_019396697.1:105297-199000 GCF_000591075.1 Eurytemora carolleeae | reverse complement strand
TAGAAATTTACTTCTAAAATTAGGTTGACAAATAAACGCAGCAAATTATATCAAAAATCAAGACGACATTCAAGTCGTCCTGCATACTGTTATGTTTCGTGGGACACCCTGTATGTATAGTGTATACTGCAAGGGAGTATTCTGTGCATCAAAATTTATCTCTTATATTGATTACTGATATTTAAATCTTTTAAAGCCCCAAATGAAATACACATTTCTGAAGTGTAGTACACGTACAAAAAAAAAACTTGCCAAAGTTCACAATGACTCAGATATTTGATTTTATGCCCCTACATGTTCTTTCAACCCCGATCCCATTTGGGATCAGACATGGAATTATATGGATCTTGGACCCCATGAGAAGCCGTAACTTAATTTAATCTATTTAAATGAAATCATTCTCTTTCCGCAGCCGTATTGTTTCAAAGTCGTGACCTTTACCCCCCTTTATTAAAATGAATTTTTTGTTTTTCAATGCAGGGGAAATTACTTCTCAAACTAACACTCGGCCTGAGTGTTAGAAATGGGCCAAATCTGCAAAGTTATCTTTTTTCAAGCGTATATATCTTTAAATTCAAGCCGAGTTGAACTAAACTACACCATATATTTTTAAAAAATGGATAAACCTTTTTTTAAAACGATAAATGACAAGTTTAAACTAATAATGAAGTGAAAGAATTAGTTGTTGATAATACTCGTTTTCATTTTCGAACAAATCCCTATTTTGAAACTATTACCGCATTTCAGCTCATGTCGCAGTCGCATTTTTGGAACATATCATGGTTTTGAGAATAATACTCGAGTTCATATCAATATTAATTTTCAAGCATTTACACACTTACGTAACAAACTAAGATTTTTTTTATAAAGAAAAATAGAAAAATAAAACAAAATAGAAAATAAACAAATTCTGTTATATTATGATTTAAAAATCATTATAGCATTGAGAAATAAAAATACATTTTTTTGTTCTTACAATATAGATTTAACTAATAATGCGGGAACTTGTTTATTAAAAATGCGGGAAATTTAATCAACTTTTCTTATTATGAACTCCTTTTATAATTTTGATTTCAGAAAAAGTTTTAAATTGGGAATTGTTGTCCTCGTCATGCTTTATAAAATGTTGGTTATAGTTTTATTATCGACTTTTACTCTGGATATGAGCCCGGATCCCAAAACCAAATTTGTGCCCATTTCTAACACTAGAAATGTTAGAAATGGGCCAACTTGTCAAGTGTTAATTTTGGAAATAATGTCCCCTGCAATGTATAAAAGAGAAAATGCCTTGTTAAAATATGATATACCTGACAGCCTGCCTTCTCTGCCTGGTCAACCAGATGGTTGATCTTGTCTGTCAGGATCTGTATTTTCATCTCCACCTCCTCCTGCTGCTGCTTAGACATCCCCGCCGCAGCCGCCTGCTCCATCTGGGTGAGCAACAACCTCTCCTTACTCCGCTTTATCTTTAAGGATAGGTCGTTCATCATCTTCTGACAGTAACTAAACAAACATTATTTAATCATGTTTAAAGGGACTGAAAGCGTATTATTAAGCGACCCTTCATGCAAAGATGACAATGCCCGATTTACAATGGTACCATGAAAACCTCAATTTGATCAAAGAAGTTTATGATACCGTGCGTTTCTCCATTGTTTCTTTAAAACAAGAAATGCGCAAGTCACTTTCGCAGAAAAACCGCAAATGAAAATAAACAGTTTGAAGAAACAAAAATATTGATATCTATTTCATACTCAAAATAAAGGTTTCCAAGGTACCGTTGTAAATCGGGCATTGTCAATTCTGCATGGAGGGTCACTTAAATTCACGCGCACAGTCCCTTTCAGCAAATATTAAAGGGTAAACTCAAGGGTGATAATTTCAAATCTGTACTTATGGTCCAACGCGCGTTTCCTTTATCAAGGGCAAATTTTATTACAAAAAGAAACAGGAGCTACTGGAATAGCCGTAACAAACCGAAAGGCTCAAAAGATAAAGTTTATGTCTAATAGGTCAAAATACTAAAATAGTTTATTGCACAGTGCACAAAAAGTGCAATATGTTCAATGAAAATTTTCAAATAACTTTTGCTCAAACTATTTAATATAAAAGGTGGATAAAAGGTGAATAAAAAAATTAATTTTGCTCAAACGGTTTCAATATAAAGGGTGGATAAAAAATATTCGACAGGTTAAACAAATCTAAAAGCTTTAAAATAGTTTCTTTTAACGGTTTGGGTTGCCCAAGATAGGACTTCTTCCAGATCTCATCTCGAATGTATTTCTCGTAAATTAAGAGCAGATTTCAGTCTTACCTTAACAGACGCAGATAAAGAAAGAAGATAATGTTAAAAATTTTCCTGATCATGTATTATTTTTAAGAAATTAAAGCCGAAACTCAACCTGTTCACCTTTTTCCTCTTCAAATTAATTTCAAGTAAAGATCACAATTGAGAAAATTTCTAAATTTACTAAACCTTGAATATATTCCCAATCTAAACTGACCTAATAAACTCATCTAGCACGGCCATTTTTTTGCTTCCTTCCTTAGCCGCCTCGTACTTCTTCTTTAACTCCTCGTCATGGATTCTGGGGCAGACTCCCAGATCAACCTAAACAAGTAAAAGGTAACACAAACTAAAAGACGACCCCCCCCTCATCAAGTTATTTTGCCAAACAAATATGCTCCTTCGCTGCAATTACATCTTTAAATATACTGTCTTAATTGAAAATATAATCTCATGATCATCAAATAATATGATTATAATACAAATGAATTCAAATACCTTGGTGTTGGTAAATAAATCGTGAGGACAGAAATCCACCAGAAAATATTTACAAACAGAACTGTCTTCCCAAGTTATATCTGCAACCTAAACATTAAACATAAAAATCAATGCTCATTCAAAATTTTTTTAATTAACGCAGGGTTGAATATTTTATTGAAAATCCCCCCTCCACCCCTCAGGTAAGGTGTCTTATTATCTTGAATTTTTGGGGTTTAAAGTGAAAAAAATGGTTGGAATGTTTTCCAGTTTATGTACAATTTATCATTTTCCCCAGTGTAGAGCATCGAAAAATATTATCCTAATATTAAGAATAAAATTCTAATATTATGAGTAAAATTGAATAAAATATCCAATCATCTTGTGTTTTCATTCGGGACAATATGTTATCCTTTTTGGGATTTTTACATATTATGTTGGTTTTCAGATTCACTTCAATAAATGCAAGCTTTTAGTGCATTAGAGATAAAAAACTAAAAGTAACCCTCAATCAAATTTAAAGTAGTTACATCAAAATATTTGTCAACTTAAAATTCAAATATCAACAAAGGTTCCTAAAAAAAAAGTGCAAAAAAGAAATTCCAATAAAATTGATGAAGAAAATCTTCCAATTAATATGACTTCAGACGTAAAAGCAAGCGACCCTTCTCAGATTCCTATTATAGAGACAGGCTTCTCAGATTCAACAACGGCACTTTGTAAATCTTTATCTCAGTAACAATCGTCCCATTGCTATCTTGAAAAGTAACGATTTCTGAAAACGTCCTTCACTCTCTCTATTCTCCCCGAAGTCACTATTACGGAAACACAAAAATAATCGCTTTCACCATTTTTATTTAACTTAGAGAAAGAAGTAAAAAGCTACGATTTTAACACTTTACCTTCTCATTAGGATGTGCATTTCTATTCCGTCCCATCAACTCGTCTAAATATAATATGGAAACATTAAACAGTCAGATAATTCAAGATGATGGGGGGGGGGAGTCTAGTTTTCTATTGTCTTGGATCAGGTGAAGAACAAGGCAAAATAGTAAATAGCTTTTATAAACTAATAAATTAAATAGATATCAAAATACCCTTTACTATTGAAAATTGTATAATAGTTGTACGTACATTTTAAACAAAAAAAAGAGAGTTGAATAAAAGCGGGGGGGGGGCGTTTCTTGTGATTGTCTTATGCATAGTTTAGTAAAAGGGTATAACTCTTTTCAAAACAGGGGTCTGTCATAGAGAATGCTTTTTGGACCCCCCCCGCCTCCCCCCGTCAAGTTTTCAACATGACCAATAATTTTTAACAAAATTAATAATATATCATGCTAGGGTGCAGGCTGCGGGCCATATGTCCAACTACGCTCATGCGTTAAATGTAAGGTGGATGTCCATAATCCTTGGTACATCCCTAGTTTAAGATTTTTGGAACTCTCCCCCCCCCCCCATCAATCAAGTTTGTACATGACCTCGGTTTAAACAATTTTCTACAAAGTTAATGTTTACAGAGTATTATTTCAAGGTCAGGTTAGGTTAAATCCATTTCTGGGCCGAGCGCTGCGGCTAGGAGAGGCTAGGTGGCCGGGCGCTGCGGCCACATGACAATTATATCCATGTGTTACATATAAGATGAAAGTACAAGTTTATGGGGGGGGGGGGGTCCTAAAAGCGAACATTAGGATATAACCAAATCCTCTAATAGGAAATTACTAAATAATACGTTTTACTGTCGTAAATTTCATAATAATTGTGCGTCTTTAACTATGTCATCATAGTATATACTCTAAAACGCTGTTATAATCATGAATCATTATATAAATTATCTCATATATAACACATTGATATAATTGGTCATGTGGCCGCAACGCCCCACCCCCTGGCCTGGCCTAGCCGCAACGCTCGGCCCAAAAAATCTCTTAATCTAACCTAACCCGGAAATAATACTAAAAACATTACCTAACATCGCTGCTATTTCATTTTTCGCCATTTTGCCAACTTCCACAGAATCTGTAAAAATAATCAAATATGAATCTGTCTCCCTCCTCCGATCGGTCCGAAGATATATTATAAATTAATCTGTCGTTAAATGCTATCTTATATACTGTAATATAGATTATTTTTAAATAAGACTTTGTAAAAACCTTTCAATAAATAAAATATAAGAACAAGATCAATTTTCGGTCGGCATCATTGACAATTGTTAAAAACATTTGTATGAAAATATGGACATGCGGATGCCGCGTAGTTTTAGAAATTTTACCTAAAGATCGTCTTCAATCAAATTCAAAAATAAAAAGAATTATTTTAAAATGGAGAAAATTGGGAAAATTAACTTCTCTCCGTTGCGACATGGAAAAAAAATTTACATTTAAATATTTGAGACTAAAATAAACGACAATTCCAAGTTGATCTCTCACAATATATTTTTACTTAAAATGGAAATAATTTTCATCAAAATAGTAAAAATTCCTAGTTATAGTTTATATTATTAAATTCTATGCGATTTTAAAAAAAATTTAAAGTTTAAATCTTTTTGTCTTTGATTGTCTCTTTTATTTACATTTGGAGGATTTATGTCCTCAATCAGCTGATTTTTTGAGGTTATCGCGAACATTGAGCGTACACACCCGTCTTATTTTGCAGATCAATACAAAACACAGGCTTTGGCAGCCTTGCAGTGATTTAAGAATTTAAGATGCTTGCCTTCTGATGCATATAGAAATAAACGTTAATAAATCAATAAACAAGCGATGTTTTAAAAGACAATTAATGTTTATTTGATTGTTTACATTGCACATTTTATACTAATTTTTAAAAGATGGTTTGAATTTGATATTTGCTTTGCAACGTCTACTAAACATAACTGGTATATTTCTAGAGAACGATTTTTGGACCCCAGCCCCCCTCCTATCAATTTTGTACATGGGTCTGACAGGAAGTGTCTTAACTTAACCTAACCTGTGGCCGCAGCGCTCGGCCCCCTAGTCTGTCCTAGCCGCAGCGCTCGGCCCAGAAAGTGTCTTGACTAACCTAACATGTGGCCGCAGCGCTCGGCCCCCTACAAATACATACAACAATTGTTTAAAATAATACAACAATTGTTTAAAAGGTGGTTTCATAATTGGCAGAAAAAGCAATTAAATACCCCCTCCCCCCCCCTCTAAAAAATGGTAATATCCTAGAGAACGATTTTTGGACCCTTGCATCCTCCCCTCCTATCAATTTTGTACATGGGTCTTACAGGAAGTGTCTTAACTTAACCTAACCTGTGGCCGCAGCGCTCGGCCCCCTAGCCTGTCCTAGCCGCAGCGCTCGGCCCAGAAAGTGTCTTGACTAACCTAACATGTGGCCGCAGCGCTCGGCCCCCTACAAATACATACAACAATTGTTTAAAATAATACAACAATTGTTTAAAAGGTGGTTTCATAATTGGCAGAAAAAGAAATTTAATACCCCCCCCC
Source organism: Eurytemora carolleeae (assembly GCF_000591075.1). Lineage (NCBI taxonomy): Eukaryota > Metazoa > Arthropoda > Copepoda > Calanoida > Temoridae > Eurytemora > Eurytemora carolleeae. Next base: position 192,766 of record NW_019396697.1, on the reverse strand, counting down.
CCCCCCCTCTAAAAAATGGTAATATCCTAGAGAACGATTTTTGGACCCTTGCCCCCCTCCTCCTGTCAATTTTGTCGCAGCGCTTGGCCCCCTAGCCTATTCTAGCCGCAGCGTTCGACCCAGAAACTGTCCTATCTAACCTAACCCTGAAATAATACAAAATATATATTTATTGTTGACAATGGTTGAAATCTAGGTAATGTACAAAATTGATAGGAGGGGGAGGCCGGGGGGAGGGGGTCCAAAAATCGTATAAGCTAGGACGGACCCAAAAAAGTTCTTTAAGTGATCCACCATGTTCATGCATGTCAAGCTTTCCTTGCCAAATTAAAATGTGAAGAAAAGTTAAGTTTGCCGAATTATTTAAAGATTTATAGATATATTTGATATTCATAAAGTTTTCATCCAATTCCAGGCATCTTTCAGCAGGGGCCCCTGCCCCGGTTAATATGGTGAAAAACTTTTTAAAAAATTCTAACTGTACAATTCATGGAGGGATTAAACTATCTTTTCAAGCTTACAGAGGGGGGTTAAATTAAACTAAGGTTAGAGACAATTTAAAAAAGTTAAAAAAGGTATAGAGAAATCTCAACCAAACATGGAATAAAATACAGACTGTTGCAGTTCAGGGTATATATTTCGATCAAAATATTATCATCAATCATCAGTTCAAGGATGTGTTGGGTTGGTGATGTCTAGATTTAAACTGTTTAGTATCAAAACAAAAAATATATATTGTATATCATAATTCCAACAATATGAATATAAAGTGTGTCTTATAAAAAAAATTGCAAAAAATTAATTCTGAAAAAAGTAGAGAATAAAATTGCTGTGTATAAAATGTATGTGTATTAAAAAAGTTATTTAAAGAAAATAGTTCTAATTTGTTTTAGTACAGAAAAAAATAAAGAAAAAAGGGAGAAAGAAAATAACATGATAAAAATGATTAGTTATCAGGACACTTTTTATTCCAAAGAATAGAAAAATTTAAGGATAAAAAAGTCTTGATTTCAGATTTTTGTCCGCTTACCAATGTACAACTAAATGTACATGGTTTCAATAAATGTACATTGGCCTTAGGCGAAAACTAAGTCATGTACAAGTCTCTGTACAATTACAAGGTAAAAAAGTTAATATGAAATCACTTTCTTTTATTAAAGGGGTTTATTTAACTTTTAAAAAATTAAATGAAAATTAAAATGTCTCAAACTAAACAAAATGTTTGTTTTNAGAATGTATTCAGGAAAAGCGTTACACGTACATAGTATGACCAACACAGTATTAACCAGAAAACTATTGAATTACTGTCGAATAAGAATTTGAAATAGATCCATAAAAAAATAGTAAGTCCTTACTTGATTTTGTAAAGTCACTTTGTAGTATGGAAGTAGGACGTATTTAAAACTGAACTTTATTTTGATATCGGGGTTTTAAACGTTTTTTTTACTATTTTGATTATTTATGTTCTGTATAGTGAAACCTATTAAACTGTGGAATAGGAATTCCACTAAAGTTATGATATTGAATAGTCTAATGAAAATGAAACACAGAAATTGTGCAGTGTACACAGCCCAGACAAATACGATTGCTTTTTGTTTTCCTATTCCACAGTTCTAAGAATCCCACTTCAGTATAGATACTCATGAATACTTTGCAGGCGACCTACCCCTCCACCCTCTCCTTCTCATCCAACGAGATCTTCATTGAGCTGCCGGGGGCACGCTCTGACAAAAACTGGTATTTTGTCACAAATATAAAAGGAAACTCAGGTGGGTGACGTCATGAATTGTACTGCAGATGTTTGTAAACAAAATCCCTTGGTTTTTAAAATAATGACAATTTTTCAGGGTTTGTTCCCAGAAACTATGTGGAACCTCTAGAATTCAGGTAATTATATAGTCAGTCAGTCAGTCAGTCTGCCCCCTGTCAATCTGCCCCCTTCTCCTCCTACCTACCTGCTATCTAATCAGTAGATGAATTAGATCAGATTGAACCAGATGGCTATTAAAGATTAATCATATATCAGTATTAAATCCTTAAATAATCAGTAATCAGTTAAACTCTTTCATTAAAAGTAAAAAGTGTAAAAAAAGTTCACAAATTTTTGTCATGCAAAGTACACTTTACGCTTTATAACGTATTTGCACTGTATTCGGCAATTAACTGGCTTATGGTTTACTTATGAATTTTTTCGTTTATGATCAGCTTTTGTTTATTTTATGCAGGGATTTTGGTTTGATGAGTTATAGCTTTGTTCAGTCAGTTTCTGAATTATATCTGGTTTCGAGGTTTTATAATCAATAAAATACTGTCTGTTCTGTTTCTATGCATTCTATGTTGGATAATTAGTAATGTCTGTTCTGTTTCTATATTTAGTCTATGCATTCTATGTTGGATAATTAGTGATGTCTGTTCTGTTTCTATATTTAGTCTATGCATTCTATGTTGGATAATTAGTAATGTCTGTGCTGTTTCTATATTAAGTCTATGCATTCTATGTTGGATAATTAGCAATGTCTGTTCTGTTTCTATATTGAGTCAATGCATTCTATTTTGAATAATTAGTAAGTTCTGTTCTGTTTCCATATTTAGTCTATGCATTCTATGTTGGACAAGTATGTAATGTCTGTTCTGTTTCTATTTTTAGTCTATGCATTCTATGTTGGATAATTAGAAATGTCTGTTCTGTTTCTATATTTAGTCTATGCATTCTATGTTGGATAATTAGTAATGTCTGTTCTGTTTCTATATTAAGTCTATGATTTCTAGCATGTTTCTATTTTTAGTCTATGGTTTCTAGGTTGGATGTAGGTTATGTTTCTTTATTTAGTTAATGGTTTTAAGGTTAGATAATAAACTGTTGGTGCTGTTTCTATATAATTAGTCTATGGTTTCTAGGTTGAATAATCAGCTATTGGTTCTGTTTCTATATTTAATCTACAGTTTCTAAGTTGCATAATAAACTTGGTTCTGTACGTTTCTATATTTAGTTTTTGGTTTCTAGGTTGGATAGTTAGTACTATCTGTTCTGTTTCTATGCTTTCTCCCGAAGGCAATATGGGAATCTCATTTTAGAGGCCTTTTCATATTTCTCTTCTTATTTCTTATTTCTTATTTTTAATCGATGGTTTCTAGGTTGTTCATCCAAATGTTGTTTTTTATGTTTGTTTATGTTTCTAGGTTGAATACTAAATATACTAACTTGTCTGTTCTGTTTTTATATCTGTCTATGATTTCTAGTTTGGATAATCAACTGTTGGTTCCGTTTCTATGTTTAGTCTATGGTTTCTAGGTTGGATGATCAGCTATTAGTTCTGTTTCTATATTTAGTCTATGGTTTCTAGGTTGGATGATCAGCTATTAGTTCTGTTTCTATATTTAGTCTATGGTTTCTAGGTTGGATGATCAGGAAAAGCATCTGAGGAGTATCCTGGAGAACCTGAACACAAACCCAACCATCTCAAAATCAGGGACAATACAGGATTCAGGATACATGATACAGGATACAAGATATAGGGTACAGGATAAAGGATACAGGATACAGAATACAGAATACAGGACACAGGATACAGGATACAGAATACAGAATACAGAAAACACGACACAGTACACAGGATATAAGATGCAGGATATAGGATACAAGATAAAGGATACAGGATACAGGATACAGGATACAGGATAAATGATACAGGATACAGGGCACAGAATAAAGGATACATAATACAGGATACATGATACAGGATACAGGATACAGGATACAGAATACAGGATACAGGATACAGGATACAGAATACAGGATACAGGGCACAGGGCACAGAATAAAGGAGACAAAATACAGGACACATGAAGCGGATTTTAAACCTAAAAACTCACCGAATTCATTGAATCTTTAAGTTTTCAAAAAATCGTTGTATCTTGCTTTTCATCCAATTTTTTGCTTTCAGTAATTTTGATTTAATTGTTAATTGCTTTCTTTTTCTAGGAAACTTTGTTTAGATAAGAATTCTAGTTTAAACCACAGAAATTGTTGAATTCATTTCTGGGATATTAATAATGAAAATACTAAGATATAAACAAGAGAAATTTTTATAACGTAAAACAAAAACAACCATTTTCGTTTTAAATTGATGATTATGATTACCTGGCTATGGTCTTGTAATTGAGTCTAATTGAAACCTTTATTGCCTTTAATTAAACTGCAATCAGTTTTTCCAAATTAAGATGTATTGTATTGTCCATAGAGAAAAGTGAAACGCTTGCGAGTATTGAAAAGTTGAGAAAACTTACTCCCAATCAATCTTCAATTACGGAGCTAAATCAAAGCTCTACGCCAAACCCTGAGCTTATTCCCACCTTAGGACTTAACAATAACAAAGGTAACACATTCTCCCCACTGGAACTCGAAATCTTCGAAATGTTATTTTAAAAAAACGTGTTTTCTTTACTTAAAAAAAAAATAATTCGATTTTTTAGATCCAATGTCTACTCCTGGTTCTCCAAACAATATGAAAACAACAGGTTTTAATATCAAATCATCCATTTTGGAAGAAAATTAATTTTTGTCTGATTTAGAGATTAAAAATGTTTGTTCCATGATTTCAGGATCTCGAGAAAGCTTGATAAGTGTTAGATCTAGTAAAAAACGAGCAGCTCCCCAACCTCCCAGGTAAAATGTTTTCATTTTTTAAGTCGCCTGACTTGGGAACTTTTAAAGGGGTAGACTAAGTTAAACTCATTCTGACACCTTAATCAAGAAGTTTCACGCCGAAACTTCAAACCTTTTTTTGAGTCATATTTTTTTATTGGATGAAGTTCTAAAATCGGATTAATGAGATATCAGGATTAAAAAATTTACAAATTAGACCAATGAGATATCAGCAAAAGGTCATCAGCTTTTAATCTTGAGGTTTTAACCCCTTTTAACCTCCAAGACTACTCTCTCGTTTTGTAATTCAATAAGCGCTGAAAACAAATACAATTATTGAGGCTTTACTCCCTTTCAAAAACTGAGACTTCTCCTTTTTTTGGAATTAAAAAAGCGCTTAAAAAAATCTACAATATACCAATTCACACCACGCCAGTTTATACGGAAACATTGCAAGAAGTTGTATTCGATTTAATTTGTTGTCAAATATTTATAATCTGGTTAGGAATAGAGCAGATGATAGTAGTCCTAGAACTTCTCCTAGACCTCCTTCAACAGGTACACCTGTGTACATTGTGAGTACACTTTACATGTACAGTGTACATGTAAAGTGTAATCGAATTACCTTATTGAAAATAAATCAAATGTACATAACATGTCGCTTTCTGACATATGTGAAATCTATACGGATTGATTTAATTTAAACAGCTTAAGATTTTATAGCATCAATGCTTATTTTGTACAATGTAAATGTCGTTTTCTTGAACACGAAACATCTATGTGTTACAAAAAAATGCATTTTGTACAAAAACAGCTTAGTAAACAAAGTGATGTGTAATTTAACATTGTACAGTTTACAATGTACAATACTTATATTGTTTATGTACAGGATTGCCAGAAGATCCGATTGAACATGTACAGGTAATTAATTCAATCAAATGAAACAAACAACTTTGAACAACATCCATAAATTGATATTTTAGGAGGATAGTGAATCAAACAATAGTCTAAATTCTAGTCTTCAAATACCAGGTTGATTTTAGTCTAAATTCTAGGTTTTAAATATCTGCTTTATTCTAGTCTTCAAATACAAGGTTAATTTTAGTCAAAAATCTAGTCTTCAAATACCAGGTTGATTTTAGTTTAAATTATAGTTTTCAAATATCGGCTTAATTTTAGTCTAACTTCTATTTTCAAATACAAGGTTAATTCAAGTCTAAATCTAGTCTTCAAATACCAGGTTAATTTTAGTCTAAATTGTAGGTTGATTTTAGTCTAACTTCTAATACTATAAGAAAATATCTATAAAACTTTAAAGTAGTTAAGAGCCAAATTTATTTTTTTACTAAATCATTAATTATTAATGAAATTAGTCCAAGAAAGGATTATAATAGTTTTGTAATACAGTTGAAAATCAGTTATTCAAATACAAATGTTCTCACATTATTATTGGATTTTTTAGAAAATATTTATATTTTATTTTAGGGGATTGTGAAAAGTTCCAGCATCAAACTTCTTTTAGGAATATATTTTATCTTAAAATGATTTGTAAAGTAAAGTCATAAATATCTTTATTTGCTGTTTGAAGGTTATGTGTTTGTAGAATTATTATATAAAGTTTTTCGTCATTCATAAAATGACATTTCTGATTCACAACGGTACTCTTTAATACTTTGTCAGATCAATAAAGAATGAGTTTTGCATGTTTCTCTTTTGGAAAATTGATTACTTTTAACTGTGGCGTCTCTATAAAGTAAAATTGACGAACGTAAACACTTTTCAAACTTAAAAAAACAGATATTATATATTATATATTATATATTATATTGTGAATCTGGCAAAAGTATGTCCTTATTTAAACGAAAAGTCATTTGAAAGTACAACGACAGTCCATTTATTTGATGTTGTAAAATATATGAGTCAAAAATAAAGAATTTAAAATTTCTGAGTTTAATAAAATGAGATAAACTACTGCTAGTTCTGTATCTACTGACTCTGCAGTTGTGGACCTAGTTACAGTCACATACAGCCATCCTCAGGAGTCATGCAGAAGTCAGGCCCTAGGTATTCTCCTTGCTGAACACCATTTTCAAAATAAAAAATTATCTCTTGAATTTTAGATCTAATTGAACAAATGCGGACTAAAACTAACCTTTCTCATGGCAGCTCTACTTCTCTACTGCAGCAAATACTCCAGGAGCTGGTCAGAACTAGAAAAGGAAAACCGGTTCAGCGCCATTTTATTTCTTGTCGGCGATTTTTTATTAGATACAAGTTGGTTTTTCTCAAATATCAGCAATAAAAATTTAAGTCTGAACCTTTTTTATTTAGATTTGAACGTGTTGGGTAAGAAAAATAAATTTAATGGTTTATGTTTACTAGATTTTTGAATTATTTGATTTTCAGTCCCTAGTTTGGTAGCTGAGCTGAAGGGGGAACTGTTCAATGATGATCTTGAGATAGTTGCCAGTAGTGACTACAACCAGCTTACAGATATTCTTGATCAACTAGCTAAGGTTAAGATTCTTTACAAGACTTTGTGAGGAAACTTTAATACTTTTTTGAAATATCAAACAATAATAATTTTAATTGTTTGCCTTTAAAGAAAAAGATATTTTCTAGGTAAAGAATGACGATGAACAGCGAAACTGGATGCTTCATCAGGTACTATTTTTTTTGGTGGAGGGGGGGGGGAAGGGGTAGAACAAATCCATTATAAATTTTTGTGTTGTTGTTTAGGATGAAGATACTATACTAAATAATCTGAGAACAGCTCAGACTACTTTTAGAAATGCAAAACTTGAAATCAGGGAACATTCATTTATTCATTTCGCAAATTACAAATATTATAAATATATTAAAATTTTCTTATATCTAATTCATACATGATGAGACAAAGCTTTCAAGGGTAACGTTGTGAATCGGGCATTTTAATCTTTGCATGGAGGGTCACTTAAAATTACGCATACAGTCCCTTTAAAATAAAATTACAATAATTGTTAATAAAAAATCTTAATCAATTCAAAGTATGTACAAGAATAAAATAATAAAAATAATTGATATAAAATAAAAAAAAAAATATTGAATAAATTGATGTCCTTTATGTTTGTGAATACTTTAAAATGAATGAATGATTGAATGTTCAGTAAGAAAGTGATATGCCGTTACAAATACTATTATGTTCTATGTTTAGCTGAATATTATCAAATGGAAACTAGGAATGCATGTACAATGTACAATGTACAGTGTACAGTTTACGCTTAAAACTTGACTGTTTATCATATTTACACACTTAACTTTTTTAAAGTAAGTTTGAAGTACCTTTCATTAAAAAAAGACATATACATTGAACAGTGTTCATGTACATTGAACAGTGTTCATGTACATTGAACAGTGTTCATGTACATTGAACAGTGTTCATGTACATTGAACAGTGTTCATGTATCCGTTTTAAGGTGGACCATCCGTTGTGAAATTATTCAAACCATAATTATAATGGCGTCCATAGGTAACCTACGGTATAGGCGATTTTATCAATATAATGAAGACGACTTTTTTTACTTAAGTTTTAATTGTTAATAAGCCTTTTTCGAATTAAAGAGAAGCTTTTATAATGGACAGCACCTCTCTGTTTCCATGTTTTTGTGTATATATGCTGTTTAAAAGTTTGATATAAATCTAAATTCAAATCGAAAGTCGTCTTTATTATATTGATATAATCGCCTACCACCATATATTATTATAAACTTTTAAATTTCTTACAAATATTTAAGCAAAATTTACGGTTTATAGAAAAGTTAAAAGTTTCTTAAGGAACTAGATTATAAAGTTTGAAAAAAAAAATTTGATGAAATGCAAGATAATAAAATTTTAACTTTTTTGTTTGTTTAAGATCCTGGTGTTATATCTGTTCTCCTTAGCTCAGTCCTTCCCCTGGAGCTAGTTCAGGTTTCTTTATAATTGAAGGTCGTCTTTTATCTTTAAAATAATTTGCGGCATTTATTTGTAAACTAAATTTTAGAAGTAAAATTCTTAAGTCAATATTCACAAAATATCCCTAGTCTTGCCATGTTCAAAATGAAATTTGCCTTTTTGTGCTTTCAATATTACCGGAGATATGAAGAATTTCGTTCAGATTTCGACAATTTTGGTTTTTTTTGGGAATGCCAGGCCTAGGAGAATTTTGTGGTTAATGTTTCAAGAATTACACACGTGACTAAATGTCAGAAATAAATTAAAACGTAAAAGACGACCTTCAAGTCGTCTTGCTTATGTCATGTTCTTGGGACACCCTGTTGTATATCACGCGAATTTAACAGCATAGGCGTCATAAATAAGAAGTATAAGAAAACAACAAGATTGTTGAATTATCAAAGCGTGATTAAAATTCAAATTTAAGAAACCGTATTTTAAATTTATAAAATTAGTCCTTTCTTTTATAAATTAAAGAAACGGTTACAGTTGTGTGTGTAAGGGTTAAAGAATACAGTATACGTACTGTACACTTTACTTACTTGGTTTAGAGAATATGCTGGAGCAGATGTATGTTTAAAGATTAAAGAATACAGCTTGTACTGTACAGTTTTGTGTATATGTATTATGTGTGCACGCGCACTTTGTTTAGGATATGCTGGAGAACATGGAGGATGTTGAAAGGTTAAAGAATACAGCAATCCTTCTCACAATCATCTTCAGTCAAGGTATGAAAATTTAAAAAGATTAGCAAATATGTTCAAAGTTTAAAAACATGATAGTTGTTTATAAAAGAAAGATAAAACTTCAATTTTGAAAGATGAGTTTTGAAGAACAAAATTAGAGCTGTGAAGTTTTTTTAAGTTTTTTTGATTTTTTTTTTAAATTCTGATATGTTAAGGAGCTTCTTGTCTATTATTTGGAGCAGCTTGGTGAAAGCTTTTTGATTAGTTGCTTTAGTAATTATTCATTTAGGAGCTTCCTGTTAATTATTTGCTAGCTACTTGGAGGAATTTGCTGCTTTAATAATGATATGTTTAGGAGAACAGCTTCCTGTTAATTATTTGCTAGCCACTTGGAGGAATTTGCTGCTTTAATAATGATATGTTTAGGAGAACAGCTTCCTGTTCATTATTTGGAGCAGCTTGGAGGAAGCTTTGTTGATTTGCTGCTTCTAGGAGTTGAGAATCCACCTTCAAGGAATCAATTCATGTCACAGAATTTTATGCTTATATTCTTTTTTAATCTGATACATTTTAGAAAGGAACTGATAACTCGCCTCAAGCTTTAGCTTTCATATTTTTGCATCCTTTAATTTTTCAACTTTTGATTATTTGATTTAATAAAATTATAGTAATTATAGTTTGAATTATCAGAAGTCAGAAGTTTTGTGTTGTTAACCTCAGAATCAAGCATTGATCTCCATCCTTGATATCCTGTGATGGTCATACACTGCAGGGATTTTTCAGGGATCAAGCATTTATCTCCATCTTTGATATCCCGTGATGGTCATACACTGCAGGGATATTTCAGGGATCAAGCATTGATCTCCATCTTTGATATCCCATGATGGTCATACACTGCAGGGATAATTCAGGGATCAAGCATTGATCTCCATCTTTGATATCCCGTGATGGTCATACACTGCAGGGATAATTCAGGGATCAAGCATTGATCTCCATCTTTAATATCCCGTGATGGTCATACACTGCAGGGATAATTCAGGGATCAAGCATTGATCCCTGAATTGCATCGAGATCAAGCTGTCAAGATCAACAGTATTCATTCAAAATTTCCATTCTCAGGTTGATATAAGGATTATAATTAAAAGCTTGAGTAAGTAATCAGTTCCTTTGCACACTGGTCTACAACATCAAGTATGGATTGTTGTTGTTGTTGTCAGTGATGTGGAGGAGGTTATTCCTGACGCATTTATGGGAGTTATTGCGTCATACAATCTTCAGTTTCAAGGTTTTTTGGATTTATTTTTTAATAATTTTTCAATTTTTTAAAAATACTAAAATATACCTTTGGTCATTATTTACCAGTCTCTGGCTGAATTGTTACAACATTAATATATTTTTTTTGGATTTTTCAATATCGAAAAATCTTCTTCTGACTCGTAAGATATTTTAAAATCTGTTTTTGCGCATTTTTATAATTTTCTAGATCTCAACAGTAATATTCTTCTTGAGAGGTTAGCAGAGGTAAGATTAAATACTTATATGTTGGGTTTAACAAAATGTTGATCAAAATAGAAACTAAAAATTCAAAATTAATGAAAAGCGAAGGTATGGATAGTTGAACTATCTCTGTCTAGTGTTGCTATATTGCAGAGAACTTGTGGGGGGATAGGTGGGCACCTGGTAGCAGTCATACTTTTCAAAATTTGTTAAATCCGTTTTCAGTTCTGTATTAAATTATGATTTCTTCAAATGAAAGCTGTTAAGGCTGCTTCCGCTAAAGTGTTTACAGAAAAGCTGCTTCTGCTGTTCAACCGTGAAGAAGATCCAGCACAGCTCCTCGGAGAAAGGTAATCTAGTCGGTTGGTTGCATGGTTAGCCAGATGGTTGGTTAGCTGGTTCATTATTCAAAAAGTTGTTTGGTGGGTTTGTTTGTTAATTGGTCAATTAGTTAGTTTACTATTTGGTCAGTTGAATGTTTTGTGTATTAGTTAATTTTTTGATTGATCGTTTAATTGCTTAATTCGCGGGTTCGTTGATTATTTGGTCACACACCCCTGACCCTTTAGTAAAAGTAAATTCAACCTAAATTGTGACCGCGTCAACCTTGTTGCACCGGTTAGTCCTATTGAGTGTCTGCTTTATTTACCCAATGTCCGGGCGATACAAACAAACTGGGACCGGAAAGGTGGACCCAGCTCGGACAATCAAATGTACTACGGCTGCCCGTGTGGTTGGTGGATTTTCTGATTCTTTGGTTGGTTTGTTGTTTTTTATTTAGTGGGTGGGTTGTTGGGCTAATTATTTGCCTCAAGCTCTAATTTTTAAATCCCCAATTTCTGTAAGACCTGAGCTGAAAACTTGAAAATAGTGGATAATGAAATCAATTATTTTGAAATAATCTTTTTTGTTATTCTCCAGACTAGTTTAATCTTAAGCTGGTATCTGGAAAAATATGTAAATTCTACCAATAGAGTGATGTATGCAAAATCCGGAATAGCCAATCACGAGCCGGAAAAAATTTGAAATTTTAAGAGAATCTTGTCGGAATGTAGGAGGGATATATATAAAAAAAGAGAGGATTAAGCAGGAAATTTAAAGTGTCCACATTAGATATTCAGATTAATCGATCGGGATTAACGGTATCCAATTCTAAAGTTCCCAGCTCTGATGTCTAAATCCTTTGATATGTTTAACTTTAAGTTCTTCTAGATTAAATAGATTTTAAATTAGATTAAATTTTGCAAAGTCAATGAGATTAGAAAATTAGAGTTTATATGCAGTAAACATTTCCTTTGAATTACATTTGTTTAGCTGGTTTATTGTAGCGGTTAGTAGGTTAAAGTTTCGGTTGGTTGGTTCATACCTGGTCGATTAATTGATTGATTGATTAGTTGATTGATTGATTATATTTTAGCTATGATATAAACTCAGTGCACAAACTGATCCTGGATATATTCTCAAGTGAAACATGTTGGAAACATTTTTATCTGAACGATCTGATGGTTCTCATAGATATTATTGCTAGGTAAATAGAACCTTGGTAAANCTGCAAAGGAACTGAGTTTTGCCATGAACTCTGTTTTTTTTATTCCTATATCTTTTCAATCCGATGTCGTAAACCATTGATATTTCAAAGTATGAGTAATTTTAGACCAAATAGTTTAAAATATCAAAGGTTTATACCATTAGGTTGCATCGATAAAGTGAAAAGAAAGCTTGAAGTTTTGGTATTTGCAATTTCGTTTTATCATCCAATTGACAAAATTATTTAAAGTGTTTAAATTATATAAAATTCTAGATAAGTCTATTTTAAAAACTTAATTTCTTGCCACTTATATGTTAATAATTTTATCCGGGATTTCATTTCAAAAATGTAAGAATTTAATTTTGATGGATTTTAGTTTAGTTTTTATTTTAACATCTTAAATTTATTGTTTACATAATTATAATGTAAGCTTATGTGCAGACAGCTGTGTGACCTAGGACCTGGTGTACATAGATATACTTACCTTGAGATGTCACATCTTGTACTTTCAAGGTATTATTATTATTATTATTATTATTATTATTATTATTATTATTATTATTATTATTATTATTATTATTATTATTATTACCATTATTATTATTATTATTATTATTATTATTATTATTATTATTATTATTATTATTATTATTATTATTATTATTATTATTATTATTATTATTATTATTATTATTATTATTATTATTATTATTATTATTATTATTATTATTATTATTATTATTATTATTATTATTATTATTATTATTATTATTATTATTATTATTATTATTATTATTATTATTATTATTATTATTATTATTATTATTATTATTATTATTATTATTATTATTATTATTATTATTATTATTATTATTATTATTATTATTATNAACCACTTGACCGGTTGCCCCAAATTTTGATTGGGGATTTTTAAAAGTTTTAAGTTGAGAAGCTGGATTTTTATAGGAAAAATTGTTTCCGGGCAAAGTTGGGTTCCCAGGCTACTATATATATATATATAATTACAGGTCTGTTTGCAGAGGATACTAGGAGAGGAAGGACAGTCCGTGGATAAAGAAAAAACGGAAGAAATTTGTAAAGCATTTTCTTGTTTTAATATTGATGTTTAACCATGTAACAAAATATACTTCTTGATTCCTTCTCAAATTCTATTTACGTATTTATAAAAGTTTAATATAATCACTGGAACAAAAAATTAGAAACTTTAAGAATAATTTTTCATGGTTTTTGAAGGCTTATTTCTGAACTAGAATTCAACCATGACAGTTTATTTTAAGCAATTTTTGGAACTTATCTGTATATAAATTTTTCCCCTTCAGGTGTGTTACTATATTTACAGGAAGATGGAATAAAAAATTATTACTACATCTTTGACAACATTTGAAAAAAATTTACTTGAGGGTTCAAGTTAAAACTTATTAATTTATGCAAATGTAATGATGATACAAATGCTTTTCTTCTCATGCAAGATGTAAATTTTACTTTCTAAACCTTTGAGAAAATTAAGGTTTAACGCCTGTATATGCAGGGTAATGTTAGATCCATTGAATATAGAATAAGGTTAGCTCGATCCTGCGTATACAGTGTAAAGATAGCTCCGGTGAATACAGAGTAGTGTTAGCTACAATGTATACAGAGTAAGCTGTTAAATCCTGTGTCAACAGAGTAAGGTTAGCCAGTGTAAAGAGTAAGGTTAGCTCCGGTGTATACATAGTAGTGTTAACTCCGGTGTATACAGAGTAAGGTTAGCTCCGGTGTATATACAGTGCAAGGTTAGCTCCTATATAGACAGAGTAGTGTCAGCTCCGGTGTATGCTGAGTAAGGTTAGCTCCGGTGTATATTTCCGATAATGAATCTCTGCATGACTTTTCTCACGACTGTATATAGAACACAAAACATTAGGTTATTCATTCATAGAGCTGAAAATAAGAAATATATCGGACTCGGGAAAAAAACAGAAGATCTTAAAACCTGCATTGACCTAAAAAAAAAATTACAAATTTGAGCATACAACATAAATGGGGAAAGAAATCAAAAGTTAAATCCGAGATTACTCTTCTTATGTAAAGTTCTAATATTGGCAAGTATAACATTTTTAAATCAATAATTTTATAAATTATTCCTTTATACAACCTGTAGCCCTGTATTGATACGTTTAGCAGAAAAGATATGTTTGTGGGTAAATAGTGAGCTCTGGCGTGATTGGAGCTGATTAGTTGGTGAGAACCAACCTAGGAGTATTTATAAGTATGGGCGAAATACAAAGAGATATTATTGTTACGACGGTGTGAACCAATCTTTGGGTATTTATGTGAATCGGTGAAATACTAAGAAATAATGTTGATTAGATGGTAAGAACCAACCTAGGAGTATTTATAATTATGGGCGAAATACAAAGAGATAATGTTGATTAGAGGGTGAGAACCAACCTAGGAGTATTTATAAGTATGGGCGTAATACAAAGAGATAGTATTGTCCAGTCGGTGTGAACCAATCTTAGAGTATTTATATGAATCGGTGAAATACAAAGAGATAATGTTGATTAGTTGGTGAGAACCAATCTTGGAGTATTTATAAGTATTGGAGAAATACACAGAGATAATATCATCATAAGTAAATATGATTATTAGTTATTCAAAGATTCGTTCTTTCGCCAAAAAAAAATTGATGTTTATATAAATGCTAAAATGCTTTCGAGTAAATAAAAGTTTATATCAAATTCCCTTTGTATTCAATTAACGGCTGTACGGAAGGCTCATATTTTTTGTGGCAACTCACATATCCCTTAGGAAAGATGGATGGCCAGTCAGAAGCATAAAATTGTGGCTAGAAGAAATGTCAAATTTTAAACTTCAACAACGAAATCAGAAAATCCTCTAATGTACGACAATAAAATAGCGGTTGGATAGCAACATCTTATACTATTAAAACGGGTGAAAAGCGTTCAAAAAGGCTAGTTTTTTTAAAAGAACTTTTCAATTCGTTAGTAGAAGAAAAGATTCGATTAATTCTAGATGAGTGATTTTTTTATTATTCTGTCTCCGTCAAACTAAAGTGGAATTGAAAACTAACTTATTTTCATTGATAATTTCATCACTCCTCCTATTTATTGAGAAGAAAAATATTTTGAATTTCTAATATATAACCGGATATATTTACCTTTCTCATACATGTGCATAAAATTAAAACTAGAGGAGCTACGTGGTCACAAACTCGTTCCAGTATTCATACATAAATTTGACCTTCTCCCTCCGTCTAGCTAATTTACAGTTATTCATAATTTTATTCTGTACATATCTATCATTTGGTATTTCGCCTTGTTCAGAATTTTTAAATAACCAAACCGATGAATTTTTATGCTTTAATATTTAAAGAAAGAGTTATACGAATAGAAAAAAAACATGGGTGAAAACGGGCTTGATATTGAAGCATGACTATCTGATATCTACACCGTAAAGCTCCAAAATATCTCTTAGATCTATTCCTCGCTACTTTTCTTCAAATAATACTAGATATATACAATAAAATGCACTAAATAGTGTTAATAATCTTTCATTACCTATATTTATGAATAAATAAACTATATATGTATAAATATATAGCGGAGAAAATATTAACTAGAGTTTAAGCTTTTGATTTTAAAACTACATAATTGATATATATATGACTAAGACAGCTTTTGATTTTTAAACTGCATAATTGATAAATATATGACTTAGACAAAAAGAACACTTAAAAATTTTCTGAAGTCTATTAAAGGGGCTGTAAACGTTATTTCAAGTGACCCAGTAATCATAGATTTCCATGTTCGATTCACAATAGAATACCCTTTATCTGTCGAACAATGAAGCAGATATCCGTCCTTTTTTATAATTATTGTATTAAATTCTGCTAATTTCATTCATGTTATCTGCTGGAAGGCATTATTTTTAGAAACCATAAATAAAAATCATGAATTTTGAGATAGAAAAACTAGGATCCCTAATATCTGTATTGTGTTTGCTTAGAGGCCGGGTACCTTTGTGATTCGGATACATGCAACTCTCTATATGGAGTTGCTCACTTTGAGTTACCAAGAAATTTCCTTCTAGGATTTTTTTAAATATGGCATTTTCATTTCATTTCTTTAATTTAAACTTTTTTAAGATAAGATTTCAGGTAAATCAGATATTAGACAGAATAAGATTGAGGTACTATGATAAGGTCAAAGAACTAGGATAAGATTAAGGAACTATTATCAGGTTGAGGAACATGATAAGGTCGAGGAACTAGGATAAGATTGAGGAACTATGATAAGGTTGAGGAACTAGGATAAGATTGGGGAACTAGGATAAGATTGAGGAACTACGATAAGGTTGAGGAACTAGGATAAGATTGAGGAACTAGGATAAGGTTGAGGAACTAGGATAAGATTAAGGAACCATGATAATATTGAGGAACTAGGATAATATTGAGGAACTAGGATATGGTTGAGGAACTAGGATAAGATTGAGGAACTAGGATAAGGTTGAGGAACAAGGATAAGATTGGGGAACTAGGATAAGATTAAGGAACTAGGATAAGGTTGAGGAATTAGGATAAGATTGAGGAACTAGGATAAGGTTGAGGAACTAGGATAAGATTGAGGAACTAGGATAAGGTTGAGGAACTAGGATAAGATTGAGAAACTAGGATAAGGTTGAGGAACTAGGATAAGGTTGAGGAACTAGGATAAGATTGAGGAACTAGGATAAGGTTCAGGAACTAGAATAAAATTGAGGAACTAGGATAAGATTGAGGAACTAGGATAATATTGAAGAACTAGAATAATATTGAGAAACTAGGATAAGGTTCAGTAACTAGAATAAGATTGAGGAACTAGGATAAGGTTCAGTAACTAGAATAAGATTGAGGAACTAGGATAAGGTTCAGTAACTAGGATAAGATTGAGGAACTAGGATAAGATTGAGGAACTAGGCTAAGGTTCAGGAACTAGGATAAGGTTCAGGAACTAGGATAAGGTTCAGGAACTAGGATAAGATTGAGAAACTAGGATAAGATTGAGGAACTAAGGTTGAAGGACGGAGGACTCGGGACAGGTGTTACTCCGGTGTGAATTCCATATTGCAGTAACCAACATTCCACTCCCAGCTCAACACATTTCTTATTAATAATAATGTTTTGTTTTTTTAATCAATAATTTACTTTAGAATTTAAAAGAAATATTATTTCTGCTTTTTTCATTTCTTATTAAAAGATATTTTATGATATAATTCCGTTTATAATCCTGGTTTGCGTTGTTTCCATAACAAACGTAATCCTTCTTCTTCTTAAAAACTTTATTTAAATAAGATAGAATTCAACAAAAATATATTTTAATTAAAAATATATATGATGCTGAATATTGCTGTCTAATGGTAAAATTTCTATTTATGTCAAATTTTAATGGGTTTTTGCAGGGATTGTGAAAATACTTATATTTTGATCGAAAACCAACTAGAAAAAGTAAAATCACAGCAAAATCTTTATTCGCACGTATGATACCCATTACAATTATATTTACAGTTTAATTCTACTTTACTCAACTTATTTAATAGGTCGATAAAGTTACTTTATCACCCTGTTGTAGGGCGATACCTTATTACCCTACAACGGAAAATGTTAGGTATGAAATTTGAAATATCAATAGTAGGGTGAAAAAGTTACATTTTTCGCCCTGTTGTGGGGCGATAAAATAACTTAATCACCCTACAACGGGAAATATTAGGTGTAATAAATTCCCTCAAAATATCAGGATTTTTTACTTCCGTAAGATTATAAAAGAGAAAAATACCAACTTTTAAAAGAAGGTAAATGACACTTTTATCACAGTGCAGCCATAAATATATGTTTTTTTCGGTTTGCTTAAACCTTCTTCTTTCAAAAAATCATTTTCGCGGATATCGAGGAATTAAAATTGCGACACACGTGGATTTCACTGTTCTGTCAATATTTCAGAAAACTGTGACTTTCGATCAGAATTTGACCCCTTTTACATAATTTTATAGCATTTTATCATGAATATGTTTTTGTTGGCATATACATTTTGAATGAAAAAGTATAAAACAAACAAATCTGTAAGTCTAAAGACTGTTGAGTTATAGACGCAAACACGTTTGATTTCAAATAAAAGAAACCGAATGCTTCTCTCTTTCGTTTGTTCGGGGTGGACAATGACCTTTCTGAAAGGGATTATTTTTATCAAAAAATAAGGGTTCGAAGAAACTAATATTTTTGCGTGGTTAAAGTTAATTTCAATACAAATATAATAAATTTACACAAAAATTCTATGGATGACAATATATCCTAATTATCATCAAATATTATGAAAAATTCTAGAATTTATTATGCTTAGAACTTTAATTTAAAATGAAGGTTTTAATTCTGCTAATTTATGATAATTAACTTTTTATTGTTATATCGTCTAATCTTTACCTCAGCTCACGAAAACTACAAATTGTTTATTTGAAAATTCGCAAAATATTACTGGAGATTTATTGATTTACATAAGGAAAATTTCCAATTCCAATTTAGGTTAACTTCTAACATTCATGGAAAACTTAACAGATTTCGGTGAAATTATAAAAAGTTGCTAAATTTCATTGAATTGTTTGATTATTTTAGTATTTACTTGCTTTCACTTCATTAGTTATAGTAGTGTCACATGTTGATATTCGTCAGAAGTAAAGATCATTTTTTGTTAGCATTTTTCTGACATACTCCTTTTTCTTTTTTAAACATCCCTTGCTCCCTGGCCATGAAAGAATAAGTGGTCTATTTTCTTTAATGAGCTGGCTTGAAAAGTTAAGCAGCTAGAGGGACGTGTATCACACTCCCTTTCCCAAATCATGGGGGGGGGGGGGTTCCCAATTACATTATACAAATCCTTTACAAATGGTACTGATTACTCGCATCTAACTCTAATTTTTCTAATCTCTAATTTTTTGCAACATGATGGTGAAAACTTTTGATAATTTAAACTTTGACTGTACTATGAAACCTGTTAAACTTAAAACTTTTCTGAGTTTAAAGAATTATGTTTGTTGCTCAATTCATTAAATTCAAATATAATGTAAGTGCATTCCATTACTCTACTGCAACAGTTTTTTGGCGTAAATAATCCCCCCGCCCCTCTAATCAGTGTTCCTGAATAAGGCCCAGACAACCCAAGGCCATGTTTCTCTGATATATTACTTTATAATTAAGAATGTCCAATGTCTAATAAAACACAAAACTCATCAATAAATCAGGAGAAAGTTTTGACGCTAAATATCATAGTTTGCGCTCATTGTATTTTAAATCATGTTTCACACTTTTAATACAAGTTTTATAGAAAGCTCGGGTATTGTAAATAGTTTAGTGATTCAGGTTGATCCACCAATATATATGCTTTTCAGTCATTTAACTTCGTGAATTAGAAAATATTCAGTGGAGGCTATTTTTTTATATCTTCTGATATCCATGCTGAGATCAAATGTCCAAATCAAATTAAATTTAAACAAATCATAAATATTCCGGCAGTAAGATAAAAAAATGTTAAAAATAGATACAGATTACAGATAAAACACTAACAAGAGAATATAGATACAGATTACAGATTACAGATAAAACACTAACAAGAGAATAGATACAGACTACAGATAAAACACTAACAAGAGTATAGATACAGATTACAGATTACAGATAAAACACTAACAAGAGAATAAATACAGATTACAGATAAAACACTAACAAGAGAATAGATACAGATTACAGATAAAACACTATAACAAGAGAATAGATACAGATTACAGATAAAACATTAACAAGAGAATAGATACAGATTACAGATAAAACATTAACAAGAGAATAGATACAGATTACATATAAAACACTAACAAGAGTATTGATACAGATAGATACAGATTACAGATAAAACACTAACAAGAGAATAGATACAGATTACAGATAAAACACTAACAAGAGTATTGATACAGATTACAGATTACAGATAAAACACTTACAAGAGAATTGCTGCCATTTTAACGAAATTTCCTGCTTACGTTTGATAACTGAATATTTGATGGCCATTTGTTTTGCACCGGGAAAGTTTTCTCTCAAAAAATTGGTTTTATGAAGTTCCGAAATGTGCATCTTTAATAATCTCTATATCTTTGCAACCTAATGTCGTAAACTATTGATATGTCAACCTATCAATTTTGTCAGAAAAGAGGGTCTAGGTTTTAAATATCAAAGGTTTTCATCATAAGGTTGCAAAGATAAAGGGAGTGTATATTTTCTTTGCAGTTTTATTTCAATGAATTGCACGATTTTTTTTTTACAAATGATTGATTGATTGATTAAAAACAAGCCAATACAATGTAATACAAATGATTTGACCAAACTCTAACAAGTTTCTTGTAGTTTTCTGTAATCAAATAATTCCCCCCCCCTCCCTTCCAAGGTTTATGGTGTGATTAAATAAAATGGTTTGTTACTACTGCATTGTTGCTAAGATATCGATTTATTAAACCCAGCTTTGATGTTATTGTTAAATTATATTAATAATACAAGTGTGTCACGTCTCTAATGTATTCAAAAATATAAGAAAATAACGTTTATATAAATTAGAAAGGTAAAGCACCGAGTTTCATAATTTGAATATTGTTTCCAAACTATGAAATAATCTTTATTTGTAGTTTAAAGACAAAATTGGGTAAAAACAGTGTATGATTTATAAAGTTTAAATTAAAATAAAAATTATAAATTATAAATAATGTAAAAGTAGTGTTAACTGTACATTGCGAAAATATGAATGTATGTCTCTCTGGTAATTTTTTGTATATAATTAATGGCTCAAGTCCCCTACTTTATTGAAATTAAAAAACACAAATTTTTGCAGATTTGCTCTTGAAAACTTTAGGGATCTTTTATAAATAGTAAAAATCGGCATTTATTTCCAAGAAAATTTTCAAAGATTCAAAGTCTTATTTGCCTAAAACTTTTGTTATCTGTCTGCAGGTATTTTCAAATTTGGAACACACTGCACGTTAAATAAAAGAAAATTTCACGATTGATTGAAATCTGATAAGTCTTCATCATAATTCTTTTCTTTAAAA
Organism: Eurytemora carolleeae; assembly: GCF_000591075.1. NCBI lineage: Eukaryota > Metazoa > Arthropoda > Copepoda > Calanoida > Temoridae > Eurytemora > Eurytemora carolleeae. Next base: position 171,300 of record NW_019396697.1, on the reverse strand, counting down.
GATTTTGACAAGAATAAAAATGATTTGAGTTTGTAATTATGTATGCAACCGAGGCTGGGAACATCAGAATGGTGGATATCGAGATCAATGCTTGATCCTCTCTTTTCTTAATCTCGAGACGAACCTAATCGTGTACTTGTATCCTGAAAAGTGCATAAAATTCAACCAATCAGAGTCCCGTATCAGAAGCCGGGAAATTTGAAATTTTGAAACTTAATTTTGAAAAACCGGTTTTTGATTTTTCTGTACTATATCCAAAAAAGAGTGGATTAAGCAAGATATTAAAAGTGCCCACTTTGGATATTCGGATTGAGCAATCGGGATTAAAGGTATCCCATATTTTAGTTTCCAGCTCAGGTAAACTAGCTTTTCCTGCACTTGGGAGTAAAATAAAAACTATAGGTCACAAAGTCGTACCACACATTTTGAAAACATTTGACCTTTTCCTAAGGTCAGGATTGGAATTGATCAAAAGAATTTGTTTTGCATTTAAAAATAATTGAGAAATCATTAAGTAAGTAGATTTATTTCAACAATGTTTTCGTCCAGTTTTTTAATCATCAGCAAAATAAGTTGGAAGTTGAAAACAAAAATAAATAATTAATTTTAATCCTCCTGTTTACTAGCCTTCTACAGTTTTCCACTTCATAAATATTTTCAATATGATAATCAATCATGGGTTTTTAGACCTTCAAGTTGATAGTAAACATAATTATTCATGTTTATTTATTCAGGGGCAGAGCGTGGATCTAGTCAACTATATATATTAAACAATTAACATTCTTAAGGGTATTAGATATACAGTGCACCCCATAAAACTTTGAAAAAGAAAGACGACTTTTAGATTTAAAATAGCATTTTAGATTGGCAAATAAACATAAAAAATAGCAATTTTGTATGCAATGTACACTGTAAAGAAATTAAAATTTACACTGTAAGTTTATTTCAAAGATTACAAAGACAGTGACTGAGGTGTAGAAGACCATCTATTAAAAATGAAAAATCAAAGAAAATCTGATGATGACACACTGGAAAATGGAAAATGCCAAAATAAAAACATTAGACATGAAGGAGACAATAGACAATTAAAGGCAAAAGACGCAAATAATAATAACAAATGACACTGACACATTCATAAAGAAAAATAGGCAAGACATAAAATAAAATAAGAGTGAGAGACAATAACAAGAATTTGGAATAGAAGCCTGTAATGACTTGAAATTAAAATACGACCAAAATAATAAAAAAAATTTAAAAAATATGTTGTAATCCCTTGAATAACAAAAAATATTTCAGAATATAATACAGTATGGTGCCTGCACTATTCTCTATAAAGGTATGATTAACAAGAAGGGGAATATGCAGGGCGGAGGGGGGGGGCAGACAATTTCCCCATAGAACTGATTATGTAAGAAACTGGTGCTGTATGAAAAATAACAAAATAAAAATTGCATTGTCTACTGGTTTAGGAATAAAATTATTGGAAATCGGGATTAAGATATAATCTGATATCCATATAAATTCTTTATTTTTCACTCTCCACTAAAACCAAGAATGTAAGGCAAGGAAAGGCAATTGCGGTTGTGTATACTCTGTGTACATATTGAAACCAGTTCTCTCTGGGCGGAATTTGTAAACAATAATAGATGCATCAGTGTTCGTTTAGTATCCGAGGAGGTTAAAAGCATTAAATTTTGATAATTTTGATAATACACATAGTAATTTCCTATGACCAGAATATTTCATTGATTTTTTATGTGAATGATGGATCCCATGTCAGGCTTCGACATCCGTCTTGTGTTTACATTAGCGCCCAGAGACAGTACACTGCAGTACTAAAGATGTGTACACTTCTGAAATGACTTTCCTTGCCTTACATCCTTGACTAAAACCCGCTATTCATTCGGTCAGTGTACTGCAAAAAACTGCAGTACACACCGAAAGCGTAGTTAATGGTGTTTTCTCATATTTTCTTTAAACTTTACTAAATGAATAAAAAGGGTGGAGGAATTATAAAATGTTAAGAGGGAGGGTGGGGGAGACGAGAAACGAGCTCAAAAAGCCAGTATTTACAGTACATTCCAGTTCATTTCATGTACCGGGCCGAATTTCAACTAGCCAGGGCAAGCAGTACAGTACAAAACAAATGAACGATCCCCTTCTACTGAAATTTATGTGTAATGTCTTATTAGAAATTCTCCTAGTCCGCAGTGACGGGACAACTAGGTGTATACCAAATATTTTTAAGAGGAGATAATTTTCAAATAAAAAAATTTTGTTCAGTGAACACACATATATATAGCCAAGATTGAAAATTTGCCTTTCTTCCCCGATTCTGCAAACTTTAAAAAAAAACATTCTAAATAAATTTTTTAAATTTAATGATGAACAATATTACGTTAAAACAACAAATAATAGAAGGACATTTTTTTGTAAAGCTTTACATAGTCAAGCTTAAGAATGGCATTGCGACATGAGCTTAAAGCTCTTGTATTGGAAACCTTTAATCACGATTACTAAATCTCTGTATCCGATGTAGACACTTTAGATTTTCTTCTTAATCCTCTCTGTTGTATATCCCTGAAGGATTCCAACCATAAAATTTCTACTTTCTAGATATTAGAGTGAGATTAAATTAATCTTAAGATTAATTAAAAGAGGAGACCTCGATATCCATAATTAATAAGTTTTCAGCTCTTGAATGTTAAAATAATTATAGTGCATACAACTATTTAAGGGAATATAATTATGGTGTTCTACTTATCAATAATTGCAATAGCATTAAATAATGATAATAATAATCAGAATAATAAGAATAATCATCTGTGGAAAAAAACTTTAGTGAGTTATATATTTCATATGAATGAATTTGAATAAATAAGACAATAAACTTTATATATTAACATTTGAAAGCATAAAAAAATCAGATTTTTTTCATCCATAAAAAATGTTACAACATAAAATATTATTATTTATAATTTGGGAACCCAGCTTTCAAAGCCAATCAACTCAATTTAGAGTTTTTAACCATTCCCGTGGTTCTACCAAGTTCACTAATCAAAATTTGAAGCAAATTAGTCAATGGGATCATGATATATGATCGTACATATACAAACAAACAAACAGAGATTACTATTATATATATATATATATATATATAGGTATATTTAGTAAGGCAAAAAAGGTTTATCTAATATCTATTTAGTTTAAAATCTAAACAATAGTTTTATGATAAATAATAAAATAAATTATAATTTTAAATAAGTTTAATCCCTTTTATTATTTAGAGCCTGTTGTAGACTAGTGTAGACCCTGTTTGATATTTTTAACAAATCTTTCCCTCAGTGAATTCTATTTAGAACCCCCAGGCATGATATTTTCTCTTTTATTATTATTTACACCCATATGAAAAAATCATACAAAAAGTCAGGGTTTTGACAGCATCGAACCTTTTAATGTTTGTATCTATTTTTGTCCAAGAAATACAAACAACTTTCATATTTCTTAAAATTTTAGAAATTTAATAGTAATTAATAATTATGTATAAATAAGCATCATAATTCTATTTTTAAAACCCCAGTTTGACATTTTTTTTCATTTGGGTGTTTTTGTTGGTAGAGTGGTATGTTATAGTAATTATATCAGAGACCCAACCATTGATTAGCATTTATACCNTTGATGTTGCAATAAAGCAAGCTACTTTGTTTTACACTCAATGGACAGTTTAAAGTCATAACTCAAGACTCTTCCGATCACATGGTGTTTGCAGGCTATAGGTCATACTTTGGTCCTAGTGTAGCAATTCAAACAGTTTTAAAATCAAGGACTCAATTTTTTCACCTTTAATTATAAAACAGGTCATTTATTTATTTTCCAAAGAATCAGTTTTGTCAATTACCATTAGGTCAACTGGCCTAAAGGAATTGAGTCTTTGCCACAAACTCTGATTTTCTAATCACTATATCTCTGGAAGCCAATGTTGCAGATCTTAGATATTTCAAACTATGAATTCTGTTAGATCAAATAATCTGAGTTTGAAATATCAAAGGTTTACAACATCGAGTTCTAAAGATATTGAGGTTTAAATATTTGCTTTTGTTCCAAAGACTCAATTCCTTTACCACAATTTACAGTATAAATCCTAGTTGAGCATACTTTCATATCTTTAGATTTCTCTTAAAAATACGATTTTTAAAGTTCAAATTTGAACAGATAAATAGTATTCGATTTTGAAATGGTTGTTTGATATGAACTCTATTCACCCAAAAACATAACGATATAATAGGTATAATATTTGATTTAGAAACTTTTTACTTCTATGATAATACACGCTAGCCAACAGTGCTGTAAGAATTGTACTATAACAGTATTCTCGATAAGTTTCCTTTTGTAATTCTTTTAGAATTTCAAGGGTACCCATAGGTTCCCTCAAAAAAATTCAATTTGGTCCAGCCGTTTGGCCAAGTCATAGCTAACATATATACAATTATAATTATAGAAGCTAAGAGCTTTATTATAAAGATAGATTTGTACAATTTTTAAATTTTCGAAAAATTGAAATCTGGACAATTTCCCAACTTTTCGGTTAATTTTACCAATGTCCAGGCGATACAGTACAAACTGGGACCGGAAAGGTTGACCCGGCTCGGAAATTCAAATGTGCCACGGCTCCCCGTGAGTATGGATAAACAGATAACAATGAGACAAAGAGAAGCTGTTAATTAACAGCTTCTCGTAATGAAAAGCTGTTAATTAACAGCTTCTCGTAATGAAAAGCTGTTAATTAACAGCTTCTCGTTATGAAAAGCTGTCAATTAACAGCTTCTCGTAATGAAAAGCTGTTAATTAACAGCTTCTCGTTATGAAAATCTGTCAATTAACAGCTTCTCGTAATTAAAGGCTTGTTAGAAATCAAAACTCAAAAATGAAAGTCGTCTTCAATGTATTCTTATAAACACCGAAAACTGTATTGATAAAAACGCCGAGAGCTGTATTATACTTTTTTATTTTAAACTCGCTCATACGATTGGACAAAAGTTATTGATTAGCGATGGAAAAATATTATTGGAAAAATAGCGATGAAAAATAATGATTGGAAAAATATCAATTGAAAAATATTAATGGAAAATTATTAATGGAAAAAATATCAATTGAAAAATATTGATGGAAAAATACCGATAAAAAATATCTGTAGAAGATATAGAAAATTTGTTGGAAAAATGTCCTTGGAAAACATTCATGAATAATAGTTGAGTTTTTTCGGAAAAATTACTTTCAAATATTTAAAAATATTTTTAATTTTAATGTAAAGTGGTTGTCTGCCTACCTTATATTGAGACATCAATTTAAAAACTTTTCAAGCGAGACGATTCTAGAAAATTTTTCTAATTTCTCTCAAATTTCCTGCAGTGTAAACAAAGAAAGTGCAGCGAGCATGAAACCACACTATATCTGACTATTCTCACAAGCTCAAAAATTAATCTTTCATCCATTTTTTTATTTAAAAGTTTATAAAAATTACCTTCATTTTTTTAAAGAACATTTGAGACTCAACCTATAATTTATGAATTAGGTTAAAAAATATTTTTAAAAAAATAATATGGAGGTTATTAAAAGATGAAATTACGTTTAAATGTTGCGAATTTTTATCAATTTTACCTTGATATTGCATTGTTAAAGTAATATCAAACTACGGAAAGCAGTTCGAATTTTCGAGTATTATATTCGAAATATGTTTAACAGAATACGGATGGAGGAAACAAAAATTTTAGATCGGAAGTTTGAAGGAATTGAACCTTTGCCAAAACCTTTGGTAGACCTTCAGATATTTCGAATTTATGATTAATGTTAAATCAAATAATCTTATTTTGAAATATCAATGATTTATGACATTGGGTTGCAAAGGTTTAAGGATTGGAAGATCAGAGTTTGTGACAAAAACTTAGTTTCTTTCAACTATACAGTGAACGTGGGTAAATTATATTTTAAGGATTTTTTAAAATCGTTGTTTTATTTACTTAACTGCTGTATGTTGTGTTTTGTGAGCAAAAACAATTGAAAAGAAGCAAGAAAAAAAATGAAAAACCCAGCTTTTACATTCGCTTTTTTTCATTTCGACATTCATCGTTCTTGAAGGGCCCATTTCGTTCGTTTCTTTTTGATCGTTCAAAATAAGACAAAAAATTTCGTTCGTTCTCAAATTAATCGTTCACTTTTCATCTATTTCGTTTATTTTCTTGCTGAACGATCTTTCAGTAAATCGTTCGTTTAGTAAAATTGTTTGTTTAGTAAAATCGTTCGTTCAGTAAAAATAAAATTAGTTTACAAAAAAGACAATAGTTTTTTCAAATTTTTTTGGAAAAATCGTTCGTTCAGTAAAAAACGAACGTTTTCAAGTTCGTTCGAATGATTTTAAATTGGTCACGAAAAATTTCGTTCCTTATACTTTTAAGCGGACATAAAGGATCGCTGGCCTGTAGACTGAAATTAAGCTTGAGCAAGATATTGTTGACCAAAAGTATGGTTCTTTCCAAAAATATATGACATGAAATAGATTTAATACACAATAAAGAAATAGTAAGGGGGAACTCTGGGTGGTGGGGGGGGGGGAGTTTTGGGCAGAGAAGACGTCGGGAATAATGAATTAAAGACCGGGTTAAATATAATTTATAGCTCCTAGCACAGTAAAAGAATAGCACCTAGATAGGTAAAAAGAGAAACATGAGTTTTTTGTCTGGTTATAATAAAAATTACTTCACGCCTGAATAAATGTAAGAAACCCCCCCCCCCCTTCTTTCATTCAACCCAACAGCTCCCTCCTCCCCCTTCCTCAGCCAACTACTGCAGCCCCCTCCCCTTAATCAACCCAACAGCTCCCTCCTCCCCCTTCCTCAGCACACTACTGCCACCCCCCCCCCTTAATCAACTTTTTAATGCAATTCACGGCAATTGAGACTTCTGCATCACACTGCACAATTTAGGTTGCAAAAAGTAGAAAATGCAAATCATAAGACTGAAAACTGCAGTTCTGGAAAGTTTAATTTTAATGCATAATTTTAATTATTTTAGTTTGTACACCAAATACAGGGGGATACCCACAAAAGATGAGAATTTAATGGCGATCTTAATTTAGTCGTTTACACTTAATTGAGTCTTTAAAAGGTATATCAAATTGAGGGGTTGACTAAATCATTATCTCAGTATCTCGGGGAGGGGGGCATAATTTTGGGCCACCCCCTGAGCCCCCCCCCCTAAAAATTGAATAAAAAGCAGTGAATTCCTATTTCTTATTTGTTCAAAAAATACCAGTTTACAAACTCTAGTTTTCCCACTTTCTATCTGTAAACTACAGTTCTCCTACTTTCTATCTGTAAACTTTGGTTCTCCTACTTTCTATCTGTAAACTCTAGTTCTCCTACTTTCTATCTGTAAACTTTAGTTCTCCTACTTTCTATCTGTAAACTTAAGTTCTCCTAATTTATATTTGTAAACTCTAGTTCTCCTACTTTCTATTTGTAAACTCCAGTTCTTCCACTTTCTATATGTGAACTCCAGTTCTCCCACTTTCTATCTGTAAACTCCAGTTCTCCTACGTTCTATCTGTTAACTCCAGTTCTCCAACTTTCTATCTGTAAACTCCAGTTCTCCCACTTTTTATCTGTAAACTCCAGATCTCACACTTTCTATCTGTAAGTTTACAGGCATATTAGTATAAATAATAAGATGAGAAAACAATTTTAACGGGTTTTTCTAGTCATTTATTCAATTCCAATTTGGTTGTGCCTTTCAAACCAATTGACTTTTTATTTCATATCATAAATTTCCATAGGGGGGGGGGGCGGCCTCCCCCTTCCAGGAGCTCAGGGGGGCCCCGTGGCCCCAGGCCACCCCGGTAGTCCGCCCCTAATCACATTTTCTGGCAAGGCTAGAAACAAGTGTGCATGCAGTGGCAAGGTGTACTAGAAATTTAGTAAAAAAGACTGAATGAAATACAAACTGTCGTTTTTGAAATCTCAGTACTGACAAAGAATCAAGACTTATGAAAGTATATAAATAATTCTTTTTTAAGATCTTCAGGAAAACCTGGAGTTTAAAACTAGTCTATATATAATAAACTAGGCTCAAGTTCAACTTTTAATTTGGGCTCTATACCTATGAGTATCTTCTCTTTGTACAATATAAAATAATAACAACAAAAAAGTCCTTGGATTTTATAATATTTTTTTGTGAATTTTCGAAATTTTACAAAAATCCAAAATTTGTGGAGACACATTTTTGTAGTTCTCAGCGTCCATAAACCTTTTGTCTCTGTTTCGGTGTTTGCTTGTTTAAATGTCCAATCATAGCTTGATCAGTAACCTTCTGTCCGATTTGCCTCAAATTTTGAATGGAGGAATCGGTATCACCGCGAAAACGGGTTTTGGCTCGATTTAATAGTTCTAAATGAGTAGGCTGACTCTTATAGAGTAAACTTCCAGGCAAAGCTGGGTTAAGCTAATTTAATTTCTGCACGAGTTTCTCCTTAAAAATGTATTAAAATTGTAGAATTGTGTATGCTTCATAACATTGTTGGAATTCAGTGCTTTCCAAGTTGAAAAAACAAGGTTGCCTACGGTCTACTGTTTTGATTGGCTAAATTCTAAATGGTACCATTGTGAAATTGACATATCCCGCTTAATTTTACTAGAGGTTTATTTGATATTACTTCTGCACAATATATTAAAAAAAACACTGTCCCAGTTTGCTTACAGCCTTAAACAGGGCTGGGCACGATCAGACATTGTTCTACCCGTTCGTTCTAGCTAAGAACTGAACGTATAGCTAAGAACGAACGGACAGGAAAATTTTGAAAATGCGCAAAAAAAATTATTAAATCCGTGAATATTTTTTTCGTTCAAAAGAGAAGATGTTCTATCTAGATAGAGCCACAATTAAATGTTCTTTAACTGTTTTGGTTTCAAGTATCCGTTCGTTCTCAGCTAAGAACTAAACTTTCCGTTTAGTTCCGTTTTAGCTCGTCGTTTTGGGTTCGTTTGCCGTTCTTCAAGAGAATCTTCTATTAATTCGTAAACGAGACTTTGCCCAGTCCTAATTTTACATTAATCCATAATTCAAGAAATATGCTTTTAATAAAATTTGAATTTTGAATTTTCTGTTTAATTTTGTAATTTCCAATGTAATTTGTAATTCCTTTTTAAAGTTTTATCTAATCTAACTTTTTATCATATATTTCTAAAGTTTTAATGAATTTATCAAAATATATAAGTTATTCTTTTGAAAATTTAAAATCACATTTACTTTTATGAAAGTTTTATATTTGAAGGGGTGGGAGATTATGTAAAATTTATGAAAACTAATGTTCTTACACTCACTAAATTCAAACTTTTAGAATTTAGTTCTACATTCATTTTCTCCTGTACTTCTTTATCCCAACAAACATTAATATTTGTACAATTTATCCACTATTTGTCCAATTTGTCCATTATTTGTCCAATTTGTCCACTATTTGTCCAATTTGTCCATTATTTGTCCAATTTGTCCATTATTTGTCCAATTTGTTCACTATTTGTCTCAGTATTTATATAAAATAAAAACAAAATCTTGATTTTTTGCAAAACATTAATATTTAAATTATTGGTAAAGGAATTGAGTGTTTGCCACAAAATTAAATTTTCGAATCCCTATATCTTCGCAACCTGACGGCTAAACCTTTAATATTTCAAACTTTTATTATTTGATCTGACAGAATTCATGACTTAAAATATCTAAGGTCTAAGACATTGTGTTTTAAAGAAATATGGACTAAAAGACAGAGTTTGTGGCAAAGACTCAATTCCATTTTTTGCAGATTCTGAAAATAGCAGCTAAGAGCTTTCTAAAATTGTGTAATTCGTCATATATACTTTAATACAACGAATTTTAAGAAAGGGGGGGGGGCGGACAAGCTCTGGCACAGAAAAGGTAAAAAGGAGAGGCATTTTGAAATTTGTTGAGAATTAAAACGTGCACGCCAACTTGGTGAAAGTTTGACAGTACAGGGGTAATGGACATTTATAAAACGTTATTTAAAAAGAGATATTAATATTAAAACAATGTTTAATAAAGATGAATTTGTTAATTTTCCAACCCGGGCGGAAACTGGTTTTATTATTATTATTATAGATATAATCTGTACACTGCAAAGGTACATGCAATGGTACAATCACGGGCAGCCGTAGTACATTTGAATTTTCGGTCTCAGTTTGTACTGTATCGCCCGGACATTGGGTAAATAAAGCAGACACTCAATAGGACTAGCCGGTGCAACAAGGTTGACGCGGTCAGACTATAGGTTAAATTTACTTTTGCTAAAGGGTCAGGGGTGCAATATATATATGCAATATTATGAGAAAACAAAAACAAAAATTTAGTATAGATAGACATATCAATATATTTTTATTCGGGGATAATGATCGGTATCTGCCTTATAGAAACCGAGCATTAGGGGTAACGGTCGGTTTCTGCCTTATAGAAACCGAGCATTAGGGGTAACGGTCGGTTTCTGCCTTATAGAAACCGACCATTGCGACCATTTTGTTGGAGAGCCCCAACTTTGCATTGGAGAACCCCAGATTATCATTGGAGACTCCCAGCTTTTCATTCAGACCCCAGATTTTCCTTGCAAACACCCAGATTTTCAATGGAGACCCAAATAAAGTCATTGGAGACCACAGATTTTTTTTTAGACACGCAGATTTTCATTGAAGAACCCAATTTTTTCAGAGGAAATCCCATATTTTCGTTGGAGACTTCCAAATTTTCATTGAAGATCCCATATTTTCGATGGAGACCCCCAGATCATAATTGAAGACCACCAGCTTTACATCGAGACCCCCAGATTTTTATTAGACACGCCATGAAGTTCATTATAGACCCCAGATTTTCTTTGGAAACATACAGATTTTTATTGGAGACCCCCAGATTTTCATTGGAGACCCTCAATTTTCATTGGAGACCCCTATATTTTCCTTTGAGACCACCAGAATTTCATTGGAGACCAACAGATTTTTATTGGAGACCCAAGATTTTCGTTGAAGACCCCAAGATTTTCATTGGAGATCCTAAGATTTTACTTACAGACACTAGATATTCATTGGAGACCCCAAGAATTTTAAAGGCCCCCTAGAATTTTATGGGATATGCCTAGATTTCATTGGAGACCTCAAGATTTTCATTGGAGCTCCCCATATTTTCACTGGAGACCCCAATCTTTTCCTTGGAGACACTAGATTTTCGTTGGAGACCCTAAATTTTTCATTGAAGACCCCAGATTTTTGTTGGAAATTTACAGATTTTAGAATCAACATTTTTTGAAAAAAAATCTGTTCACATTTTTGAGTTTTGAATAAGTAACGGTTAAGGTTTCTTGACCTAAAAGCCTAAAATTCGGCAAATATTATCTAATTAAAACATAATATCTGTGAATTGAGAAATTTCTCTTCAGATTGAAGTTTCTCTAAAAAGTACAAAAAAGGTCCTTTAATGTTATTATTAATGTTATTGTTCCATATAATTCTGGGGAGCACTGTATGTTTAAAACATAATTGAAATGCGAAAATTTTATTTCAAATTTTCAATTAAGATGTTAAAGATGTAAATATTTTTGTTTGTCAACGTATTCAAATAATTGGTAAAATTTAAAATAAGAAAAGAGAATATCATATTACTAGTATTCAATTAGTTTAAATACAATCTAATAATATTGATAATAGTGATATTTAGTGTTCTCATAACCTTCATTAGTTTAGAGTAATATCAATGCAAGCTTTAGCTTTAATAATAGCTCTTTCTCGACTAAATTTCAGGTTTTTTTTCTGCTAAATGTTATTAATTATTACATTTGATTTTGGGCAGCGGAAGTGACCTTTTAATTAAAAAGTGCTGGAACGTTTCACTTCTTTATGTTAAACCTCTATTAAGCATCCTTTAAAAGTGCTGGAACGTTTCACTTCTTTCTGTTAAACCTCTATTAAGCATCCTTTAAAAGTGCTGGAACGTTTCGCTCTATCAAGTGACCTTTTAATAAATAAGTGCTAGAACATTTAACTCTATCAAGTGACATTTTTATTAAAAAAGTGCTGGAACGTTTCACTAATTTATATCTAACCTCTAAAAAAGCATCCTATTGATTAAAAAGTGCTAGAATGTTTCACCTCTATTAAACATCCTATACGATTAAAAAATGCTAGAACGTTTCACTAATTTATGTTTAACCATTAGTAAGTATCCTTTTAATTAAAAAGTGCTGGAACGTTTCACTCTATCAAGTGACCTTTTAATAAATAAAATGCTGGAACGTTTTACTAGTTTATGCTTAAGCTCTAGAAAGTATCCTTTAGATTAAAAAGTGCTGGAACATTTCACTAATTTATGTTTCACCTCTATTAAGCATCCTTTAAAAGTGCTGGAACGTTTCACTAATTTATGTTAAATCTCTATTAAGCATCCTTTAAAAGTGCTGGAACGTTTAGCTCTATCAAGTGACCTTTTAATAAACAAGTGCTGGAACGTTCCACTCTATCAAGTGACCTTTTAATAAAAAAGTGCTAAAAACGTTTCACTAATTAATGTTTAACCTCTATTAAGCATCCTTTAAAAGTGCTGGAACGTTTCGCTCTATCAAGTGACCTTTTAATAAAAAATTGCTGGAACGTTTCGCTCTATCAATTGTCCTTTTAATAAAAAAGTGCTGGAACGTTTCATTAATTTATATCTAACCTCTAGAAAGCATCCTTTTGATTAAATTGTGCTGGAACGTTTCTCTTCTTTATGTTAAACCTCTATCAAATGACCTTTTCATTGAAAAGTGCTGGAACGTTTCACTAATTTATGTTAAACCTCTATTAAAGTATCCTTTAAAAGTGCTGGAACGTTTCACTAATTTATGTTAAATCTCTATTAAAGTATCCTTTAAAAGTGCTGGAACGTTTCACTAATTTATGTTAAACCTCTATTAAAGTATCCTTTAAAAGTGCTGGAACGTTTCACTAATTTATGTTTAACCTCTAGTAAGTATCCTTTTAATTAAAACGTGCTGGAACGTTTCAGCTCTGATTCAAATGTACTTGAGTTGAGTGTGATATTTCTCAAATAGAAGTTTAACGGATTTTGAGATTGATTTTAGATCGACTTAAATCACGTGACCAGTTTCTTTTTTAATTTTCAGTTCTGCTGATTTCGACTGTGAATGCGGGGCTTATGAAAATACTGAAGCGGAGGCTGCTAAATGTATGCTAAAAATCAAGGGACAGATTTTGAAAGAAAAAAAATATCAAAATTTTTTTTGTGAACACAATTAGTCCCGAAAAACGTAATTAATTTTTTTTAAATTTCATGTTATGTGTCTTACAGAATACATAAATTACAACGAATTGGAATTTGATCGTTCATTTTGAATTTTATAGAAACTTCTCATCTTATCTTTAAGTCATTTAAAATAAATTAACTCAGAGGAATTAATTTTTGATAACGCAAATATTTGATATATGTTGGTATAAAAAAAATCTCATGAATACAACCTGTCATTTTATACTCAAGAAAATTCATGTTTTAGAGTTATTTTTGATAATCTTTGACAATTGATCCACGACAATTTCGTGATTCATCTTTAAATTGCTGACAAGTGACAATTTTACTTTGATATTATAAATTTATTATAACTTTGTCATGCATATATCCAAATACCAAAAAAATAAAAATTATTTAAAAAATTTTTTTCTTTCAAAATCTCCATTGTCTAGGATTCTGCTGTTTCCGCAGCACAATCAGGAAAACCGGTAAAAGTTAATTTAAAAAAAGTTTTTTGTAAAAATAAAATCGTTTCTCTACTTTTAAACAAACTTTTTGTGATTACTCTGTTTTTGTGATTACTCTGTTTCTGTTATTACTCTGTTTTTGTGATTACTCTGTTTCTGTCTGTTTGTGTAATTCACAAATTCACAAAGAAATTGATTCTTTGCCACAAGCTCAAATTGTCTAATCCCTTTATCTTCACAACCTACATGGTTATTTAAACCATTGATATTTTAAACTTAGATTATTTTATGTAAAAGAATTCATATACGAAAATATCTAAGGTTTACGCCATTGGGTTGTAAAGATATAGGGATTTAAAAATTAGATTTTGTGGCAAATATTCAATTCTTTTTCTAACACTCACGAATTAGAAGTGTCAATAAAGATTTTTAAAAATATTCTAAGTGATCTTCATACTTGATCCGGCAATGCTGTCAAGGGTACCGTTGTAAATCGGGTATTTCCATCTTTGAATGGAGGATCACTTGAAATAACGCTTACTGTCCCTTTAAGTTGTAAATTGTAAATATTATATATATTTCATATACAGGGTTACCCACAAAGGATTTGTGTTAATATTAATCTTTCCATGCTTTCTTTCTTTGCCAAATAGTTAAATAAGCCATTATATATGTATATTCAAGGTAAAACTTAATCTAAACATACTTAAAGTCGTCTTTACATTCTCAACCTTTGTGGGTAACCCTGTATACATATTTAAATGTTAAGAAAGAAATAAAAAAAAGAGTAAATTATAAAGGCTGGAGGTACAGAAGGTAGAATAGTTGGTGGCTATGATGTTGATAAACGATGCATGAAGAGACCATCAATGATTTTGCTCAAGTAAGCTCTCCCTTATTTTCTACTTTTATTAAATAGAATACATGTATACTTTAATGATAACCCTCCCTCTTCCTTCCAAAATATGTTTAATTCTCTAGCTGAACCAAATAGAACAAAATCATATAAATTAGAACGGGTTTTAAACAAAAAATTTAGAAAGCTTTCCGTCCGCAATGTTTCATAAATTAAAGAAAATAAATCTGCAAAAATATTTTTAAAAAAATAGTAATAAATATTTATCTTGAGAATTTTGAAAGGTTTATAATGGGAAAAACCTAGTTGTAAGAAGATTCTATATTAAAAAAACTTAAGCTTTATTAGCTTATTTGTGTGTATTCATAATCCTTAACATCCTGTATTTTAATTTATCTCTACATTAATCCCTCTGATCTTACCCTGCCACAGATCACCTGAGTCTGACAATCTTCTACCTGACAGTCAACTCCTTACCTATCCAAAAACATAATTTGATGTGTGTAGTGTAACCAATTATATTCATAATCGTTAACTTACTTAGAGCCAACCACTCAAAACAACCTACTCTGGTTAGGCGGGTCCAAACTGCATAGTAAATTGTGATTGCTAATTTGTAATATCTCAAGCTTTGTAGTTGAATAAAAATATGAAATGAATATTAGTTAAAACCTGAAAACTGTGGAATAGGAAGACGACATTAAAGCAATAATTAAGTGTATTTGATGCAGTTACAAAGCATATAGGTATATACTAAAAAAAGTAAAATGGATCTATCTACACTGCACAATTGCCGTGTCTCATGTTCATTAAACTGTTTAAAGTGAAAACTTGAGCACAAAAGTCGTCTTTCCCTTCCGGACATTTGTGGTTCTCATCGCATTTTCAGCGAAGCATTGAATAAATTATTTTGCTACTTTTCAAATATGCTTTTTCCAAAGAAACTGATTACAATCCATAAATTATAATTGTCTAATCCCTATATCTTTGCAACCTGATCGACGGACACACCTGGCAAACATAAAGGGATTTAAAGATTATATTTTGCGGCAAGTTTTTTAGTTCCTTGGCTTCTAATACTGGTATTTTCCAGTTTTCTAGGATAGAATCTAGGATACCTGGTTTGACAGCTGGAGGAACAATTATTAATAAATTGTTTTCTAGGATAGAATCTAGGATACCTGGTTTAACAGCTGGAGGAACAATTATTAATAAACTGTTTTCTAGGATAGAATCTAGGATACCTGGTTTAACTGCTGGAGGTTTCTAAGGCATAATTATTAATGTTTTCTAGGATAGAATCTAGGATACCTGGTTTAACAGCTGGAGGTTGTGGAGGAACAATTATTAATAAACTGTTTCTAGGATAGAATCTAGGATACCTGGTTTAGCAGCTGGAGGTTGCGGAGGAACAACTATTAATAAACTGTTTCTAAGATAGAATCTAGGATACCTGGTTTAACTACTGGAGGTTGCAGAGGAACAATTATTAATAAAATGTTTTCTAGGATAGAATCTAGGATACCTGGTTTAGCAGCTGGAGGTTGCGGAGGCATAATTATCAATAAACTGTTTCTAGGATACCTGGTTTAACTACTGGAGGTTGCGGAGGCATAATTATTAATAAACTGTTTTCTAGGATAGAATCTAGGATACCTGGTTTAGCAGTTGGAGGTTGCGGAGGAATAATAATCAATAAACTGTTTCTAGGATAGAATCTAGGATACCTGGTTTAACTACTGGAGGTTGCGGAGGCATAATTATTAATAAACTGTTTTCTAGGATAGAATCTAGAATACCTGGTTTAACAGCTGGAGGTTGCAGAGGAACAATTATTAATAAACTGTTTCTAGGATAGAATCTAGGATACCTGGTTTAACAGCTGGAGGTTGTGGAGGAACAATTATTAATAAACTGTTTCTAGGATAGAATCTAGGATACCTGGTTTAACAGCTGGAGGTTGTGGAGGAACAATTATTAATAAACTGTTTTCTAGGATAGAATATAGGATACCTGGTTTAACAGCTGGAGGTTGCAGAGGAACAATTATTAATAAACTGTTTTCTAGGATAGAATCTAGGATACCTGGTTTAACAGCTGGAGGAACAATTATTAATAAACTGTTTTCTAGGATAGAATATAGGATACCTGGTTTAACAGCTGGAGGTTGCAGAGGAACAATTATTAATAAACTGTTTTCTAGGATAGAATCTAGGATACCTGGTTTAACAGCTGGAGGAACAATTATTAATAAACTGTTTTCTAGGATAGAATATAGGATACCTGGTTTAACAGCTGGAGGTTGCAGAGGAACAATTATTAATAAACTGTTTTCTAGGATAGAATCTAGGATACCTGGTTTAACAGCTGGAGGAACAATTATTAATAAACTGTTTTCTAGGATAGAATATAGGATACCTGGTTTAACAGCTGGAGGTTGCAGAGGAACAATTATTAATAAACTGTTTTCTAGGATAGAATCTAGGATACCTGGTTTAACAGCTGGAGGAACAATTATTAATAAACTGTTTTCTAGGATAGAATATAGGATACCTGGTTTAACAGCTGGAGGTTGCAGAGGAACAATTATTAATAAACTGTTTTCTAGGATAGAATCTAGGATACCTGGTTTAACAGCTGGAGGAACAATTATTAATAAACTGTTTTCTAGGATAGAATATAGGATACCTGGTTTAACAGCTGGAGGTTGCAGAGGAACAATTATTAATAAACTGTTTTCTAGGATAGAATCTAGGATACCTGGTTTAACAGCTGGAGGAACAATTATTAATAAACTGTTTTCTAGGATAGAATATAGGATACCTGTTTTAACAGCTTGAGGAAAAATTATTAATAAACTGTTTTCTAAGATAGAATCTAGGATACCTGGTTTAACAGCTGGAGGTTGCTATGGCATAATTATTAGTAAACTGTTCTAGGATAGAATCTAGGGTACCTGGTTTAACTACTGGAGGTTGCTAAGGCATAATTATTAATAAACTGTTCTAGGATAGAATCTAGGATCCCTGGTTTAACTGCTGGAGGTTGTGGAGGAACAATTATTAATATACTGTTTTCTAGGATAAAATCTATATAGGATACCTGGTTTAACTGCTGGAGGTTGCAGAGGCATAATTATTAATAAACTGTTTCTAGGATAGAATCTAGGATACCTGGTTTAACTGCTGGAGGTTGCGGAGGAACAATTATCAATAAAAAGTTTGTTCTGACTGCTGCTCACTGCTTTTGCTCACCTAAGGTGAAACATGTTTAAAAGGACTGTAGACGGAATATCAAGTGTCCTTTCATTTCACAAATATCATATCTGTTTCACATTTTCTATTTTAAAGGGACTGTAAGCGCAATTTCAAGTGACCCTTCAAGCAAACATGTTTATTTTTGTGAGTTTATTCGTTGCATCCAATTGACAAGAAGTGCGCAGAGAAGCCTTAAATGAAAGAAGAAGAAAAAACAGTTAAAAGCAACAATAACAATGATATCTAATTTATACCAGGATTGGGCTAAGCTTTTCAGAGTATTGTTTTAAATCAGGCATTTTTATATTTGCACGGAGGGTCACTTCAAATTACGCTTACATGTTTTGTTAAACCATGTTGAATTCTGCCAATTTTATTCAATCTCTCTACACACCATAAACACACAATAGAAATAAAAAATTGCAAATAATAAATTTTAGATATACAGTTAAGCCCTAATTAAGCCATACTTCGAAAGAATTCATCAAATGTCGTATTCTTCATTTTCTGATGGAATGCTGCAGATATTTAGTTTTTTAATTAAATGATTATATGGAGCTCTTTAAAACTGTTCCCACATATTCATGGCTATTTATTTATTTTCGAAAATACTGAGATTTACGTAAACTAGTATAAAACCCATTGAAAAATTGTCAAGACGACATTTGATAAATTCTTTCGATGTATTGCCCATTTAGGGTTTAACTGTAGAAAAGTTATTTTTCCTTCATTGAAGATTGAAAGATTATAATTTAAAAACAGACTTGTCTCTCTAATTTGGAGTTATAAAATGTTCCCATGAACATGAACAACATAAACAGTTGTGAGTTTTGTCTCATTTCTCTTGCAAGATTATTTTTAAGCTTCTAGTAAAACTATTTGATTTATAACAACCAGAAATACACATATGGTTTCATAAATGTCGTCTTCCTAATTAAGTTACTCTTTAGTCCTCGTGGTATAAATAAATATGAAGACGACATTAAATTTCACTTTTTCATTTCTACCAAGCTTTAAAACAACATTGATGCCCATAAACGTGGAAACAAAGATATGTTGCTAATTAACAGTTTCTCTTAGCCTACGCGTAAATTTGTAATTTGAAAAAAGCTTGTTAGAAATCAAAACTAAAGTAGAAAAATCGTCTTCATTGTATTAATATAAACCCCTATCACTGTATATATATTTAACTGTAGGTAGGAGAGTGTAAATTTAACAACGGTAAACAGTCAACTGAAAAACTTCCGTCTGGACAATACAAGTTCGAAAAAGGAAAATTATAAAAAAATATTTGTTTAAAAATTTCAATAAAAATTCAGATATACTATTTGATCTGACACTGCAACCGAAGATGTAAAAACGTAAAAATCAAGAAGTTTTTTGCCAATTACTTTTTTTAAAACTGAAGCTAGAAAAAAGGCGTTCCATTGTAAATTGGTAAAGTAAAATCAAAGAGCAAGGCACTGCGACAGTTTAAAGTCGAGGCTGTGTAAGGATCTAATGATGACTTATTTTCAGAGTTTTCTATATCTCAGTGCTCAAGTAAAAGAGGGGGGGGCGGAATTGAAGTTTTGAAGAATCTTTGAGCTTTTTTAAATATTTTCAACTTTGTTTGACCTTACAGGCAATTTATTTTACCTTTGAGAAATTATTAAAATATAAAATTTTGAAGAAAATTTTCATTAAGGAACTGAGTTTTTGACACAAACTTAGATTTTTTAACCCTCATATCTCTATATGTTGTAGATATTTGATATTTCAAACTATAGATTCTGCAAGATCAAATAATCTATGTTTGAAATATCAAAGGTGTACACTATCTGGTAGCAAAAAAAAAACTACGAAAATCAGCGTTGAAGGAAAAAAATTAGTTCCTTTGGCATGGCGTAGAACCGTAGAACAAATGAATAACTTGTTTTTTTGGATTAAACTAGCTTTAAAATTTTGGCCTGACATTATTTTATAACTGAGTTTAAACAGGAACACATGGTACTACTGTAGATCCGACGGTCAAGGATAGAACTAAAGTACTAATCGCAGGTTCAGATCTTTTTAATCAGTTTCAGAGACATTTCTCGACACATGAGCCAATTCTGAAGAAACCCGAAATATGAGTCTTTGCCACAAACTCAAATTTTATCATCTCTATTCATGTCTGCAACATTTTGTTGCAAAGATAAAGGGATTAGAAAATCAGAGCTTGTGGAAAATACTCAATTTCTTTCTTGGCATGTTACTAACATTCTTCTTGCAATTTAATACAAAATAGGTTTGAATGGCATTTTTTGCTTTTACTAGATTGTAATGTATGAAAAATAAAAGAATTTATTTGAATCCTAGGGATGTCAGCGTCATATTCGAAAGACGTTGTGGAAAATATGCTTCTGGAATCAGGTTTGGTTTGGTTTGGTTTGGTAAAATATTATTCTTGAATCAGGTTTGTTGAGCTGAAAACTTTAGAATGGTGGATATTGAGGTTAATTCTTGATCCTCTCTTTTTCTTAATCTCCAGACTAACCTAATCTTGTATTTGTATCCTGAAAAGTGTATAAAATTCAACCAATCAGAGTCGCGTATATTTAAGCCGGTAAATTTGAAATTTTGCGCGCCATTTAAGATTAATATACAAAAACGAGAGGAACTCTATAAAAAAAAAGGTTTTTCTCTTCTATATCCAAGAAAGAACGATTTAAGAAGAAAATCAAAAGTGTGTCCTTTGGATACTTAGATTGAGTAATCGGGATTAAGGATATCTCATTCAAAAGTTTTCAGGTTTGGTAAAATATTATTATCACTTTAGGCAACATTACTATTAAGGTTTTGTGACCTCGGAACTCATCTATTTTTTATTTTGCGTAAAAACATGAGAACAGCAAATTTATCAGAATGAAAAAATAATAATAAATTCAACTACTAAAATTCTATTTACTATGCTACAATATTTTAATCTAAAAGTCTTCTAAGATTTGAATTTCAATGAAATTAATGGAAACATTTCAAAATAAGTTTTAATTTCCACAAGGCTTAACAATTACTCTTATTTAGAATTATTAACGTAGATTTTTGATAATCAATATTAGCTCTCTCATCTCTATTATAGTCTATCCATTGAATCAACTTTTATCTAGAAATTTTCGTTAAAGAATTTATTGTCTAAGAAAGAACATTAATAGTTGAACTTTTTGTACTTTGCTAAGTACGTACACATGTAAAATATTAGGCTTTTTGGGCGCTTCACCCAGATAAGCAAAGTAAATATAAAGAACATGATATTCTGAAGCAATGAACTTTTTTATCTAGTCCTGATGACCACTCCTCTGTCTGCAAAAACCTTGAGGGGGGGGGTCCCAGGGAACTCCTCGCCCTCTTTCCAGAATTAAGATTGCACTCTATTTTGTAGAATAAAATAAAAGAAAGCTTTTAGGAAAAAATATTTCAAAAACATTCTTACTCTTTGCAGTGAGATAAATAATAATGAATAATGAAAAAATAAAAAAATCCCATGTATGCGTGTACGCACGCATACACACAAATTGTTACTTTCAGTCACTCTTTCTGAAAAATCAAGAAATATTTTTAAGATCACAGCAAAAAAAAATCAGAGCAACGATCCAAAAAGTTTTCTGATTGTATTTTTTCTCTTTTATTTCTTTCGATTTCGGGAAAATCTTCAGAGTTAATTTTAATTCTGTTCACTCGATTAATGATTAATGTACATCCAATAATCATGAAAGGTTTTACTGTTGAAAAAAAATAAAACTATATCTTTTTATTTTTCAGATTCTAAAGGGGTCCGGAAGACGTCCAATATTATTGTCCATGAAGAATATCTGTTCGAGAGTGAGGAAAAGTATAAGCTTTGCAACCATGAATATCAAATTATTCGAATACTAAAAATATTTTTAATTTATTCAGTCTTTCAATTTCCGCATAAAAGTAAACCTTACGCACCCCTTCCCTTTAGTAAAAGAAATTCAACCTAAAGTCTGACCGAGTCAACCTTGTTGCACCGGCTAGTCATATTAACCCAATGTCAGGGCGATACAGTACAAACTGGAACCGAAAAGGTTAACCCGGCTCGGAAATTCAAATTTTAAACGCTGTCCACGGCTGCCCGTGACCTACTCTTTATTTTGTTAGGGTGCTCCAGATGACTGCACTACGCACCGAAACTTTATTCTAGGATGTTTTATAAAAGCTTTTTAAAATACTAAAATATGTTTAAACTGTTACTAAAATTAAAACTTAAAGATTCTACAGTCCCTTTAGAAACCTTTAAAAAACCCTGAGATATGTTGTAGACAGTCCCTTTCAAAAAACCCTGAGACATGTTGTAAACAGTCCCTTTAAGAAACCCTGAGACATGTAGACAGTCCCTGCTACATGTTGTAGACAGTCCCTTTTAAGAAACCCTGAGACATGTTGTAAACAGTCCCTTTAAGAAACCCTGAGACATGTTGTAAACAGTCCCTTTAAGAAACCCTGAGACATGTAGACAGTCCCTGCTACATGTTGTAGACAGTCCCTTTAAGAAACCCTGAGACATGTTGTAAACAGTCCCTTTTAAGAAACCCTGAGTTGTAAACAGTCCCTTTAAGAAACCCTGAGACATGTAGACAGTCCCTGCTACATGTTGTAGACAGTCCCTTTAAGAAACCCTGAGACATGTTGTAGTACGTTAAAGCTGGATACTTGGCTTAGGTGACTAGGTATGATATAGCTCTAGTGGAAGTAGACGAACCATTTGATTTCTCTAAACCTCTTGAAGTTAGTCCTATCTGCCTTTTTAACCCAAAAATAGATGTAAGTTTTATCTTCACTATAATATTTAGATAACTTTACATATTTTTTAAAATTCATTTCACCCTTTTAGTTTATCTCTTTGGTTTAAATCCTTTTTATTTATTTATTAAATCCAAAGTTTATTTCTTTAAAAAAAATGTTATTTCAAATTTATTCCAATTGTTTTCTGTAAATTAAAATCTGTTAAGAATTGTAAAAGATCCAATCTTAAATGAAAATTTCCTTTTGTGTAGAAAAGAAGTTTTAAATAATCTTATCATTTGTGAGACAAACTTTAGACTTTTTTCTCGACTGAAACTTTTTATTCCATTCGGCGTCGTACGTATATATCAATACAATGAAGACGACTATTGAGCTAAATTTAGATTTCTACAAAGTTTTCAAACTACATGGATACACATAAAAATGGAAACAAAGAGAATAAACACTTTCTCTTTGTTTCTTGTAAACTTTAAATTTGAAAAAAGGTTCTTAGAAATCAAAACGTATAAAGAAATGTCGTCTTCATTGTATTGATATAAACGCCAACTACTATATTTGCCAGATTGTGGCTACTCCTTCCTATATAACTGGGTTTGGTCATATCTTTGAAGCTGAGAAGAAAGACACAGACACTGTACAAGCCAAGTGCAATACAGGTAAAATAGTTTTTAAAAAATTCAGAATACTATCAAAAATGTCTAAAAAACATCATCGCCGCTATTTCAAAGCACAATCGTTTCATTTTTTTCAGTCGTAATTTTTTTTAGTTATTTTTACAGGAAATAATTTTCAACATTAACGATTTCTAAAATATTTTCCGCTAACGCCTTTACAATTGTTAAGGATCAGTCGCTTTAAAAATAAAGGAAAATACCGTTAACGACGCAAATATTCCACTAGTTGTGCCCTTCGTTAACAAAATCTTCCGTCAATTTTCAAAACTTATGATTCATAAGCAGAACTTTGCCCAACTCTAGTATAGAGGGATTGCATAACTTTGCCCACCTCTACTGTAGAGGGATTGCAGAACTTTGCCCACCTCTAGTGTAGAGGGATTGCAGAACTTTGCCCACCTCTAGTGTAGAGGGATTGCAGAACTTTGCCCACCTCTAGTGTAGAGGGATTGCAGAACTTTGCCAACCTCTAGTGTAGAGGGATTATTGTAAAGTGCTACTTCAACTTTGCTTATCCACAAATCCATCCTTTTAAAAATATTTAACCCAAATATATTCAAATTTGAAAACATGGAATAATTATGGAAGGATAAAAAATATTCCTCTGAAAGGAATTGTAAGTGTAATTTCATATAATTCTCCATTAAAAAGGGCAATCCGATTTACAACGGTACCCTTCAAACCTTTGTGTGCTCGTTGAGTGCAGAGATATGTGTGTGTAAGCAGAACGAACCCCGCTGTGTTGAGTTCAGACTGAACACAACAAACACCGGTATTTGCAATTGAATACAAGCGGATTTCGATAAGTTTACACAACTACATCTCTGTACTCGACAAACACACGTAAAGGTCTTCGAACTTGCCAAAAGCATTTCTAAATTGCTAATATCTTGTTAGAAACAATGAACACAATTTAAAAGATATTTCCAAATGTCTTTAGTTCTCTCACATTTTTTTCGTAGTTTTAAGCAGAATAGTTTTAATTATGGAAATACTTTCGACATTAAAAACAATAAGGACTGTAAGTAGGGATTTAACGTTTTAATTTTATTGAAAAACGATCGTTTCGTTATGAAAACGACGACGACGTTTTTAAAAACTATCGTTTTTTCAAAAAATTCGTTTTTAAAAATGGTCGTTTTTAAAATTATTGTTTTGAAAACGAGCGTTTTTCAAAATTTCGTCGATTTGTTAACGATCGTTAACATAATTGTCAATAAAAATGTTTTTTCCAAAACGATTGTTTATTCAAAAGCGCACGCTTTTTATAAAAACAATCGTATAAAAACGGTCACAAATCATTTTTAAAAAACGATCGTTATTCATTTTCTAAAAGTTTAAAACGAGTGGGTCGTTTTAAAACGATAGTTTTTTCCAAAAACGAAACGATCCTTTTATAAAACGATTGGAAAACGAAACAAAAAACGATCGTTAAACGATTAACAACTTTGTAAGCGTAATTTCAAGTGACCCTACATGCGAAACAGTACCCTTAAAACATTTTGCTGATCCTTAATGTGAAAGATATTTTATCTTTTCTTGGTTTGAAAAATGTTTAATTCTATACTTTTTTCAAACGCATGTCACTTTTGTAGAGAAGAAACTACAATTGGAGCTCGGGTCACTTGAATTAAATTAAGCTTTTTTCTATATATTTTTGTATCGCATTTTCATCTCAAAAGTCGGGAAATTTTTTTTCATCCTGAGGTTCATTGACTCAAATTGGTCTTGGAAACTCTTGGTAAAATGAATTCCCTTAATCTTCTAGAAAAGTAATTGTCAAGTATTTTCCATCAAATTAGGTATTTTGAATTGTAACCTTAAAGAGAAAACAGTAATTTTAGATGTTTTGGAACATCTTAAAATCTAAAAACTTTTGAATATTTTCAAATAAAGGAATTAACGAAAATATCAAATTAACATGGTTCTGAAAACAAAAACATTTCTTAAAGAGAGTGTTCGGAAAAATGAAAAGGGTGTATAGGCTGATCCCGAATGAAAAGGGTGTACAGGCTGATCCCGAATGAAAAGGGTGTATAGGCTTATTCCGAATGAAAAGGGTGTATAGGCTGATCCCGAATGAAAAGGGTGTATAGGCTGATCCCGAATGAAAAGGGTGTATAGACTGATCCCGAATGAAAAGGGTGTATAGACTGATCCCGAATGAAAAGGGTGTATAGGCTGATCCCGAATTGTATTCCGTATGAGTCGCTTTTAATAATTTTCTTCATATAAATGCAATAGATAGAAGTAAAATTAGTAGCGATTGATATCGAATTCGATTCGTGATCAGCCTACACACCCTTTTTCACGAACACTCCCTTAAAATTAGAAACCCAATTAAAAATCCCCCTTTAAAGATGTCCATGGGATCGAGTAATTGAGACTTTATTTACCTATGTTTTTATAAATTAAACAAAATGGAAAGATATATGGTGAACAGACACTTGAAGAATTTGCTTTTAGGTGCTGGTGGTCCATCAGAGTTTCAAGCGGTAAAAATAGCTTTAATAATTTAATAATTTAATAATTTAATAATCAAGTAATTCTGAAAATAAAACCTTTTCCCACTTTATTATATTTTATTGTATAAGTATTTTTCACTTTGTTGTAAATTTTTGCCCCACCGGTTGTCCCACAAAGCATGGCAGTAGGAAGACGACTTGAATGTATCTTTGACAAAAAAATTTGAAATTCAGTCGTCTTTAAACATGTATTATTCTTGAAACAATGACCACAACATATCCTAGTCCTGGCATTTCCAAAATATGGTCTGCCTTTTCTGTGCTGTCAATATTACAGGAGATATTTAGAATTTCTTTTAGATTTCAATTTCATTAAAGAAAGCCAAAATTAAATTGAAACCGTCAAAAATACCACTTTTTGTAAATACCTAGAAATAGGATATTATTTGATTATCAAGTCTATAATTAACTTCTAAAATTACGAAAAAATGTCGCAAATTTTCAAAATCAAAGACGACGTTCACGTTTGCTACTCTCATGTGGGACACCCTGTATTTTAAATTTCGATTTCATTAATAATGCTAAGCAGGGTTTCAATCGTATTCGTAAAATTTAGCACTTGAGGGAACTAACTGTTTGCATTGAATTCTTCTTTTCTAATCCGGAATTATGTAAACCTTTGATATTTAATCTAATAATTAATTTAATATAAAAAAATTTAAAGTTTTAAGATAGAAAAACTAGGATATCTACCTCATTGCCAGTCAAGTAGAATCGGACATGACACTCTTTATTACTTGCAATTAAATCTACAGTCCCTTTAAAGGGAGTGACCACCTATGTAAGGTAGTTGAACTGAGTGTGCAGTGTTGAGGAAAACTTCGTTCGGATTCATTTGAGATATGTTAAACTTTTTAAAGATCTGTAAATCCTGAGTTTGAGCTCAAATTCGACGTTCACAACTCCTACTTTGGGGGTGGATACGTTTTCAGAATTATTTTTTTTTAAATTATTAAATAACGAAAACGAAAAATAAGGTAAAAATTATACAGTAATCTAATTAGATGGTTGGGAACATATTTCTCAAAATAAATTTGTCAATAAATCAATGCTTAAATCGATTATTTCGTTTTCATTATTACAATGAATTTCTTATCTTCTATGAATTTATTCGCAGAGCTCTTCAAATTCTTCAAATGTCGTCTTTTCAATAATAATTCTAAAAAATCTGCGAAAATCTTTTTGAATAATTAGAAACCAGAATAAGAGAAAATAGAAACTAATAATTAAACAAGATTACTTATTTTTGATGATACATGTTCCTAAACATGACGTATGTAGTTTATTGTAGAACTTTTTTTTACATTTTATGTCGTCGTTATTTAATAATTTAAAAAAACAAATTTTAAAAACGTATCCACCCCCAAAGTAGGAGTTTTGAACGTCGAATTTGCGCTCAAACTCAGGATTTACAGATCTTTAAAAATGGTTAAGTGTCTCAAATGAATCCGAAAGAAGTTTTCCACAACACTGCATACTCAGTTCAACTACCTTACATAGCCGGTCACTCACTTTAATTAGAATTAATAAAATACAGTGATAACCAAAAACTCTAAAATAGGAAGACGACATTATATCAATACTCAAGTGTTTTTGAAGTTTTTAACAATGCAAACAGTTTACTATACACTTATTAAATTACTAATTCAGTAAAATAGGTTCGTTTTACACTGCACAACGGCGATGTGCCATGTTAATTGGACTATTTTAAGTCAAAAAAAACTGTAAGTTTATAAACAAAACAAAAACACTTTGAAATATTTTAATAAAGTTTGCTTAAGTGCAGGAGATTCTTTGTTGATGATGAAGATATTAAAACAAACGATAAGGATTGTAACAATAACGAAAGGTAATTTAAATTGTCGTACATTGGTCAGCATATATATCAATACAGTGACAGTATTTAAAATGGTGATCTAATACAATCAGTACCTGAGTATTGGTATATAACCAACCTTTACATGTAGTAGTTTAGTAACGGATACTGTATTGGAATATAACCAACCTTTACATGTAGTAGTTTAGTAACGGATACTGTATTAGAATATAACAAACCTTTACATGTAGTAGTTTAGTAACGGATACTGTATTGGAATATAACCAACCTTTACATGTAGTAGTTTAGTAACGGATACTGTATTGGAATATAACCAACCTTTACATGTAGTAGTTTAGTAACGGATACTGTATTGAAATATATTTCAGCCTCTGTATATCGGTCAACAGCTTTATATTGACATAAATACTGACCACACGGTTCTGCAGATGATTTTTGCACTTTATGATAAAAGGGGGAGGGGTTCGTACAGAAAGTAGAAAAGAGAAAGTGTGTCTAAGTAAGAGTTTTAATTAGAAAAAAAAACAGAAAGGCTTCAGGTTTGGCTCATTGTGATTTCTTTTTATATTCCAGTCGATCTTATCTTATTCTTGTGATTTGCAAGACTCAGATTCCAATTGATTGATTGATTGATTATCGTTTATTTCTTTATGCCTTGCAAATGAACGATTTAAGTCACTAAGTGTCAAGAGTTTCTCGAAGCGGCAAAAATAAGCCTTCTAGAAAAATATTTTTCTACAAATAGAAATTGCATTGTATCTTATTTAGCTTATTATCAAATTAGAGATAAATCCTTATATCGGCGCTATGTAAATTGAAAAATTTACTTCTACTGAAACTATAGTGTATTGTATTGTCTACGCTGGTACAGGCGATTATATCAATATAATGAAGACGACTTTAGATTTCAATTATGATTTATATAAACAGCATGGATATACCAAAAAAAAAATATGGAAACAAAAAGAAGCTGTAAATTAAAAAAGCTTTTCTTTAATTACTTGTAAAGTAGCAATTCGACAAAAAGCTTGTTAACAATTAATACTTATCTTCTTTATTTTGATATCATTGCCTACCAACATATTTGAAAAATAATAAGCCTGACAACTTAAAGATTTGTTTGTTCAGTCCTGCAAAGAGAGACAAAGATTGCCAGCTTCTGTTCAAGAAGGTTCCAGAATTAGCCATGGTAAATATATGACTACAGCAGCTTGCATCAGGGCATTTTGCTTTCATCAATAGTTTTGAAATGTTTAATTTTTCATTAATATCTCAAATCATAATTTTAAAAATTAGCAAATTGTCCTGATTTATTGGGGAAAATTCAAAAATTTAATGGAGAGATTTTTTTCAAAAACAAACAAAAAATGTTCTCATGTTTGTGCAGGAAAAACAGGAAAACTGTTTCAGTTTAAAACAGCATCAAATAAAACTGTTTTAGGGAAAGACAGATCTAGATATCAAAGGAAAACTATTTAAAGCTAAAACAGATCTAGATATCAAAGGAAAACTATTTAAAGCTAAAACAGATCTGGATATCAAAGGAAAACTATTCCAAGGGAAAACAGATCTAGATATTAAAGGAAAACTATTTAAAGCTAAAACAGATCTAGATATCTAAGGAAAACTATTTAAAGCTAAAACAGATCTAGATATCTAAGAAAAACTATTTAAAGCTAAAACAGATCTAGATATCAAAGGAAAACTATTTAAAGCTAAAACAGATCTAGATATCAAAGGAAAACTATTTAAAGCTAAAACAGATCTAGATATCAAAGGAAAACTATTTAAAGCTAAAACAGATCTAGATATCAAAGGAAAACTATTTAAAGCTAAAACAGATCTAGATATCAAAGGAAAACTATTTAAAGCTAAAACAGATCTAGATATCAAAGGAAAACTATTTAAAGCTAAAACAGATCTAGATATCTAAGGAATACTATTTAAAGCTAAAACAGATCTAGATATCAAAGGAACCTATTTCAGGGGAAAACAGATCTAGATATCAAAGGAACCTATTTCAGGGGAAAACAGATCTAGATATCAAAGGAACCTATTTCAGGGGAAAACAGATCTAGATATCAAAGGAACCTATTTCAGGGGAAAACAGATCTAGATATCAAAGGAACCTATTTCAGGGGAAAACAGATCTAGATATCAAAGGAACCTATTTCAGGGGAAAACAGATCTAGATATCAAAGGAACCTATTTCAGGGGAAAACAGATCTAGATATCAATGGAAAAATTAAAAGATGTTTTCCAACAAGTATGCCTGGTGGAACTATTGGTTGGTGTGCTACTTGTATACCAGGTTTATATTTATTCAAACATTGATTTATTTTGATTCTGAAATTTTGCTAAAGTTTGGATTTTTTTGGTGTCTAATATACGGGGATCGGAAAGGGTGTAAATTCAACACTGAATTCCCTTTTATAATATGAGCAAGTAAAGCCTATATGAAAATGGTTTAACTTTTCAAAAAAAATTTTTTAAATATTTCTTAATTTGGCTTCATAACCCTGTAACTAACCAAACCCTTTGCATTAAAAGAAAAATTTCTAAAGCCCGAATGGGGAAGAGGGTGGAAGCTGCCCCCCCCCCTTCCGGCTAGGTTTAAGATTTATCAAAATATTCCTGGGTATTTGTTGAATAAAATTGTAACCATAAAAGGACAGTAATTGCAATTTCAAATGACTCACTATTTAGATAGTGTCAGCTTTGATTCACAACAGTACCCTATAAACTTTGATTCAAAACAGTACCCTATAAACTTTGATTCACAACAGTACCCTATAAACTTTGATTCACAACAGTACCCTATAAACTTTGATTCACAACAGTACCCTATAAACTTTGATTCACAACAGTACCCTATAAACTTTGATTCAAAACAGTACCCTATAAACTTTGATTCATAACAGTACCCTACAAACTTTGATTCACAACAGTACCCTATAAACTTTGATTCACAACAGTACCCTATAAACTTTGTCTGATCAATATCATTCAGATAAAGGTTTATTGGGAACCATCTGTCAATTGGGCACAACCCTCTTTAAAGGGACTGTAAGCGTAAGTTTAAGTGACCCTCCATGCAGCGATGATAATACCCAATTTACAACGACAACCTTAAAGACTTACTCTGATAAAAAAAATGTGAAAGATATATTCGCATTTTTCTAATTTTGAACGTGTTCATCTCTGTAAATTTCTCCATTGCTTTTTATAAGCAAAAACCGCTCACGCCACTTTCGAAGAGAAACCGTGCATATGAAAATAAAAGTTTAGAGGAACAACATTGCTATGTAATTCATACTTTAATCTTGTAGGAGCTACTGAAGGACAACCTGGATATTGTAAGGAAGGACAAACTGGTGATGATGTCGACGGAAGGATTAATAGATTTAATTTTTTATTTTCTTTCATTTTCTTCTTTAAATCCGATATCAATACTTTTCAAGTATTGTTTCTTGCTGTGTGAAAGAAAGAAAATGGTTAAATTCTAAGTTTCTTAAAGATGTTAGTCTCAAACTTTTAGTGGTTTAAACTGTGACAGTTTTCATGAGTTTGAAAGGCTACGGCTCCGGTTGCAAATAAGAATTAGAAAATTAGAGATGAATCCGTTTCTTTACATGAACATTCTCATGTTTCCAAAAGTGCATTTGTTGAATGTAGGTTTTAGTGGGTATTGAAAGGGACTGTACGCGTAATTTCATATGACCCTCTTTGCAACATTTTTTGCTACACTTTTTTAGTTTTAGAGGACATTACAACAATTATGAAATTCTCTCAATCTACGAGCTCTACAGTTGCAATAGCTAGCTAAAAAAGCACCGGGTTAAATTCAGCGTTAGCTCCTCTTCGCTTGGCAAATTGAAAAAAAAAACTGGAAAGAATCAGCTGTTCCTGGCCAGGGAGTTGAGAATGGAATCAGCTGTTCCTGGCCATGGAGTTGAGAATGTAATCAGCTGTTCCTGGCCAGGGAGTTGAGAATGTGAGCAGGAAGTGCGTCATTTAGACAAGGAACATAGCAGCAGACATTAGAAGAGCTGCATAGTAGAGAAAATTGATAAATATAGATTCAGCCAAAAAATTATAATGTAAAGATAGTTATTTCGGAGATGTACACATTTTTTGCACTGCAGTGTACTGTCTCTGGGCTGTAAATTAAACACAAGACGGATGTCACAGCCTGACATGGGATCCAACTTTCAAATAAAAAATCAATGAAATATTCTGGTCATAGGAAACTATTATGTGAATTATCAGACATTTCAAAAATTAAATGCTTTTATCCTCCTCGGATACTAAAACACTGATGCATCTATTCTTTTTTACAAATTCCGCCCAGAGAGAACTGGTTTCAATTTGTACACACTACACAGAGAATACGCAACAGCGATTAACTTTCCTTGCCTTATTACCTTGGATTCAGCCTGCTTATAAAAACAGTCATACATTTTTAATACAGGGTCGACTTCGAAGTGTCGCAACGCCTTGGGCTTTGGTTTTACCGCTCTAATTCACTTGTTTTTCCGTACATTTTAGCACTATAAAAGCACTTCTTGTTAGCTTTGCTTTTAAGAATTTATTGGCAAAACTCTCATCGTTTTTATCACAGTGGCAAAGATAGTAATGACCGATTCACAAGAGTACCCTTGAAAGCTTTGTCTGATCAAGTATGAATTATATATCAATGTAGATTATTTTCCGTTGTGGTTTCTTTGCAAAAGTGAAGCATTTTTACTGCAGGAAAACAAATATGAATTATCAAAAATAAACACTTTTAAACACTGAAAACCGACAATATCTTCAACATTATTGATCAGATAAATGTTTAAAGGGGGCGCATGATAACCGGGCATCATCATCTTAGCATATATACATATATATATTTTTTACATCCAACGCGTCATTCTTTTGCAAAAATATTTAATACCTTTAATCAGACTTGGTTGCAAAACAATTAAAATATTAATCCAAATATACAGATGATGAACTCGGAACAAGGTAAGATACTACAGGGAGACCCATAAATCTGGAGTAAAGGAAGACGACAGTTTTACTCAACTAATGATGTTAAATAAAAATAAAAGAATATAAATGCCCGAGGATTGTGCAGTGTAAACAGACCCATTTAACTAAATAAGTTGATTTTAAAGCTACTGGTAAAATATTTCCTTTAAAACATCATGAAAACCACATTTATAGCTTTAATGTGGTTCTTCCTAGTCCACAGTTTTCACATTATCTAACTTCAATGTTATTTTAGCTCCCAATTCTCAGGGCTTTTGTAGCTCCCAATATTTCAGGGCTACTGCAGCTCCCAATATTTCAGGGCTACTGCAGCTCCCAATATTTCAGGGCTACTGCAGCTCCCATTAATATTTCAGGGCTACTGTAGCATAATATTCAGGGCTACTGTAGCATAATATTCAGGGCTACTTTAGCTCTCAATATTTCAGGTCTGATGTAGCTCCCAATATTTTAGGGCTAAAGTAGCTCCCAAAATTCAGGGCTACTGTAGCTCCCAATGTTTTAAGGCTGATGTAACTTCCAATATTTCAATACTGATATAGCTTAAAATACTTCAGGCGTGATGTAGAGACCAATATTTCAGGGCCGATTCACTTCCTAATGTTTCAGGGCTGATGTGGCTCCCCATGCTGGATGGGGCTACTGTGATAAACAGTGCTTTTCAAACAGATTATTCGCAGGGGCACTTCAGGTAATACTTTCTGGCGAAACAACTTCAAAATCGTCTTTTGATCTTTGAAACTATTTGCGGCATTCAAATATCAACCTCAGTTTTCAGATGCAGATACATGTAGGGTTGTTAATAAATTTTTAAAACGATCTAAAAAACTATCGTTTTTCGTTTCGTTATTATTTTATCTAAAACCGATTTTTCGTTTTCAAAAAGAAATTTTTGTTTTCAACTTAAAAAAAAAATCGATTTTTTTAAAGCCACCCTATTTAAATTTTAATTTTTTCAGAAAGATAAGGTTATGAATGTTGTCTTAAATGTTTTTTATCGAGGCAAATAACCTAAATGTTTTCGACTGACCTCGGATTTTCCGACAAAAAATGTATTTTCTCTATAAAAGCTCGTTTACGATCATTAACAAAGAGTCGTCGTTAACGGTCGTTAAAAAAACGGAAAACGACCGTTTCCAAGAAACGACAAATTATCAATTTTAAAAGACGAAAATCTTTTTGAAAACGACCGTTTTTAAAAAACAATATTTTTGTAAACGATCCTTTTTCTTCGACATTTTCGATACGAAACGATTGTTTTTTTTTAAGTTGAAACGATCCATCCCAAGATACATGTGATTTTTCAAAACGTCACTGTATTACATCTATTATTAATTTTCAAAATCAAACAATTATTTTAAGTTTAAAAATTCAGATAAAAAGTTTTCAACTATTTCAGGAAGCCCAACTTACTTCCTTATCAGATAAGGGAAGTACAATTTAAAACAAAAACAAATACTCTCAATCCATATCGGAATTTTATTAACTCTTGAAATTGCAGTTATGAATTTTCAAAAATTTTAAATCTTGATATTCGTCATACAATTTTTTACATATATGTATAACTTTACCTGGGTCTAAAACTAAAGAACGAAAAGTTACAACTTAAATGTTAAGTTTCCCGTAATCTGGACCAAATAAATACATCGTGTATCTATCTAATACGATATATTTGTTACTTTTCGCGCTACACAAATTGAGATTACGAACTTGAACTTGTTGAAGTTATAACTAGATTCTAAAAGTCGTCTTCCTATTTCAGAGTTTTCTGGTTATCCTCCGCGTATACTACAAAATTTTGTTCATGAGAAATATGCAATTAATAATTACGTCAAATTTTAAACTTTTAAAGTGTGACTTTAGGATTGTGATGATAAATCCAAGGTAAGAAAAAAAGGATTTTGAAAAAATCGATCTATAGAAAAAGAAAAAATTAATAATTGCGATCAAATATTGCATTTGCTTAAACAAATCAATAAAAAATCTTTAGATTTTCCAATTTGTTGAAATAATTAGCAATCTAATTGCATCTTATACTTAATTTAATGTTCAGGTATCAGAGTTTAAAGTGTATATTCGTAATAGCAGTTTAATTGACAAAATATATACGTCTGCCATGTTTTGCATTGTAATACACTTGCAGTAAGTTAAACTTTAAAGGGAGTGACTTGCTAGACATTGGAGTTAGGCTGAAAGTGCAGCATTGTAGGGTAAAACTTTAGGATTCATTTGATATCAATAAGTTGTTTCAGTTAGCAGAAGATAAGCTTTTTGTTATTATTATGTATCACGGACAAAATATGTAAAAAAATATTATAGACTAATTAATTTGCTATTTAGAAACATATTTCTTAAAAGAAGTTATCGATAAAGACCATAGTAGAACCGTAAATTCAATTATTTTATGATCACATTACCTTTGCTGTCTCAATAATTTTATTCGCAGATTTCTTCAAAATGTCGTCTTTGCAATCACAGTAAAGAAACCCTCCAACAAGTAACTCTAGCTGAAAGAATTTTCATAATTATTTCCAATGATATAAGAATTCATTAATTTTCTCAACCTGTTTGTATAAATACTATATTTGTATAATAGTATTTGTAACACGTTTTGTCTGTGTTATTTAAGAATAGTAAAAAAACCGTTTCTTCTGCTGATTGAAACAACTGGTGAAATATTACAAACGACTTTACACTCTTATGTAAATATTGTACACTGTAAAAATGTCTCATTGGTATCAAATAAACCCTAAAGTTTTTCTCTTCAATACTGTACTTTCTTCTTAACTACTATGTCTAGCATACATAAGTTCTTGAACCGACCGCAGAGCTAGCAAAGAAATGGGCCAGGGCAAAAAAGAAAAGTTAACACATTGTTTTTGCGTCCGCATATATGTAACTTACGGCAAGTGTTACTTATTATTTATCATTTGGTATACTGTTCCGTTTTGCCTTATATCAAGGTGATAATGCAGGGAAAGTTAATTGCAGTTGCGTATACTCTGCGTACATATTGAAACCAGTTCTCTCTGGGCGGAATTTGTAAACAAGAATAGATGCATCAGTGTTCGTTTAGTATCCGAGGAGGTTAAAAGCATTAAATTTTTGATAATTTAGATAAATCACATAATAGTTTCCTATGACCAGAATATTTCTTTGATTTTCTTATGCGAAAGATGAATCCCATGTCAGGCTTCGACATCCGTTTTGTGCTTACTTTACCGCCCGGAGACAGTACACTGCAGTACAAATTATGCGTACACCTCTGAAATAACTTTTCTCGCAATATTGCCTTGCCTTATATAATCTTTATGTCTAGCGTAAATCTCGATCTAGCTGGTTAGATGTCAGCCAGGTTCTTGAAATACACCAGACATTACATTAACAGTGATATAAAAAATAATTCAGAGTCAAAGTAACATTGGGCAAGTTTTATGCTTGCAAATTTGACCATGAATTATTCAACCCCGTAAAACAATGCACAGTTTTATTTGTATTTAAATGTATAAGACTAAACTACTATCCTTCAGGAATTTTTAAAAAAAGATTCCGAGCTTGCTCGACGACCAATACCAGAAATAGAATTCTGTGCAGCAAAGAAGCAAGTTTTTACTATTCCAACATATAAACAAGGAAATCAATTATTTTTGAAGACAAACTGTTTTATATGCGCCTGAAAAAGATTTAATTTAGAAAATAGAAATTTGAAAAAAAAGAAAATCCACAATTTTGTTTTTTGTTGATGTTCAAAATGTTCTATAAGATTTAGAAAGAAATTAAGAAATTATTAAGAAAAATTGAGGGAAAAGAAGTATATAATATTTATATAACTGTGGATTATAAATGAAAAATTGTGCATTAAAAAATCATAAACATATGTAACGTAAGGTAAGGTCTGTGTGGAAGTAAATATATGAATAATTGAGTTGTTCAGAGGGAGCAGATTTTAAATTTGTAAAGAACATTACAGAAATAGTTTGGGGAGGAAGTGATACTTGCCAAGGTAAATACTTCTCTTAAATTAAAGGGAGTGTTCGCAAAAATGAAAGGGGGTATAGGCCTAATGCGATAAAAAAGCGCTTTTGATCGCTACTAATCTTACTTCTATCTGTTGCGTCTATAAGGAGAAAAATGTTAAAGAAGTCGCATACCGAACAACTTAGCGCCCATACAAATTCAGAAAATTACAACATACCACTAAGACCGTAAAAATCAATTTAATTTCAAACAAATCATTCAGATATTACAAACTATAGTCATCGATTATCTTTCGCCACATTTGTATATAGTTTATATTTTATAATATTTTTTAATTAATTTGTTTTGAATTTGATTATTTCTCATGTCGCTTGCGCAACTATCTAAGAATGCCGCGCAGCACCACTCACATTTTTCGAAATCCGTTATAACGTTTTCTAAAAAAAATAAATATTATAAAAATAAAATTTTTACAAGGTGATTCTGGGGGCCCGCTTTGGATAGTTCATGAGCAGAAAGCTTATCTAGCTGGAGTTACTAATAGAGGAACAGGGTGTGCTAGGTAAACAATTTATATGTATTTACTTTGTTTGACTGTCTGTCTAGGTGTTTGTCTGACTGTTTGTGTCCAATAAACGGCTGAACCGATGGGGCCCAAAATTTTGTGAGGGACCTTTCATGACCTCAGGGTTAAGGTTTATGGATGCTTAAAATTACAAAATAATGTGTCCAAACGTTTTTGAGTTTAGTTAAATTTTGAAAATTCGCGAAAAATTATTTTTAAAAAAGCGAACTTTTTTTGTTATTGTTTTATATTGTACAAATAGAAGATGCTCACAGATATAGCCACAAACAAGTTGAAAAACAAAGCGCCTTAAAAGCCTAGTTATGATAAATATTCAAATAATTGATCTCGTTTATTGATTTCTTTGATTGATTTCAACACTTTATCTCCGTTAAGGATCAAATCTAATTAGCCTATTCTTTAATTCGTTAAAAGAATTGGGTCTTCGCCACAAACTCTGACTTTCTAATCCCCATATCTGCGCAACCCAATATCGTAGACCATAGATATTTCTAACTATAAATTCTGTGAGATCAAATATTCTAAGTTTGAAATATTAAAGGTCCGCCTTCAGGTTGCAAAGATATATTTATAAGAAAATGTGGATTCGTGGTAAGGACTCAATTCCTTGTATTCTTTTTTATATCTGTCGAGAATAAAGGTATAATCTAGTTTATTCTTCCAATTGTTTTGTTTTTCACCCCCCCCCCCCTAATTTCATTTAGAATATCACTTCTTTATCTGTATCCATTGTAGTAAAGACTTACAGACGTTTTGATAAAACCAAATTGTTAAGTGTGAAATTTTGTAACTTCTTTATTAGTGTTTTAATGTTTAAAAAGGTATTATTAATATCTATTATCTGCATATGTTTTGTCAATAAAGTAAAAAAAGAGTTGTGATGTTCAACAAGTTATGCAATTTGTAATTTTTGTTTTACAGAAAATAAGATATCTTTATTTCTTATGAACAATAATGTGTGACGAAGAAAAATCGCTAAAATCTTTTTAATTTAATTTTATGCTTTTTTTCAGGCAAGACAATTTTGGAATCTACGCTAGAGTTTCCGCATACAAGTAAATTCATTTAAAGGGACCGTCCTTGTTATTTAAATTCACCCTCTATTCGATTCACAATAGTACCCTTTAATTATTTTTCTAAGCAAAAATGATTGTGAGTTTCTCTGCTAAAAGTGAATTGTAAAATCATGCAGCAGTGACAAAAGAGAAATTATAAAGAGAATTTTATATTTTCCAAAACAGAAAAAAAGATTAAATACCGGACCTTCATGAATTGGGCATTCATCAATTTAAATTCAGGGTTACTCCCTTTCAGTAATTAAATCTATTTTTTTTTCATTTCTACAAAAAATATTATTTTCAGAGAATGGATCGAGAAAAATGCAGCTTCTGGTAAATGCTGATTATCAGATTGCAGATACCAGACATTCTTGAACCAGAAAACAGACATGAATCAATTTTAACCAGATGAAAATACCAATACCAGAAAATTACATACTCCAGGACACTTAACAATATGTGAAAAATTGTGAGAAATTATTAAAAATATAGTTTAAACTTGATGCTTCATACGTACTTGATACTTGACACACCGAACAATGGACACCAGACACTTGAAGCCAGACATGGTTACAAATAGTTAAATACTATACACTTGACACTGGATACCAGTACACCAGAGACACCAGACACTGGCTACCAGTAACTAGATACTAGACACCAGGCACTTGATACCAGCACACCAGATACTAGACACCAGACACTGGATACAAGTAGCCAGACACTAGACATTAGACACTGAATACCAATAAAGGGATATCTGAAACCAGACACTGGATACAAGTTACCAGATACTAGACACCCGACACAGGATACAAGTTACTGGATACTAGACACCAGACACTGGATAAAAGTAACAAGAAACTAGACACCAGACACTGGATACCAGTACACCAGATACTAGACACCAGACACAGGATACCAGTACACCAGAAGATGACACCAGACAGAGGATACTAGTACACAAGATA
The DNA here is from genome assembly GCF_000591075.1 of Eurytemora carolleeae. NCBI lineage: Eukaryota > Metazoa > Arthropoda > Copepoda > Calanoida > Temoridae > Eurytemora > Eurytemora carolleeae. Next base: position 131,943 of record NW_019396697.1, on the reverse strand, counting down.
CTAGACACCAGACACAGGATACTAGTAGACCAGATACTAGATACCAGACACTGGACACCAGTACACCAGATACTAGACACCAGACACAGGATACAAGTACACCAGAAGATGACACTAGGCAAAGGATACCAGTACACCAGAAAATAGACACTAGAAGATGACACCAGACACAGGATACTAGTACACCAGATACTAGATACCAGACACTGGATACCAGTTCACCAGATACTAGACACAAGACACAGGATCTGTAAAATATGTATACGTATATGTACATGTATGTATGACTCTCCATGCAAAGATAGCAGTGCCCGATTCTCATTGATATCCTTAAAAGCTTTGTCTGATTAGATATGAACTAGATATCAATGTTTATATTTTAAAAAAATTGTTTATTAAAAATTGTGATTTCTTTACAAATTTTTCTTGCACATATCTACTGCAGGAAATTATATAGGAATTATTTAAATTTATCAATGTAGGACCTAGAAAACCGAAGATATCTTTAACATTACAGATCTTAAAAAGGGGTTCAATGGTGAATCGGACAATGCCATCTTTGCTGGGAGTGTCACTTGAAATTAAGCTTACAGTCCCTTTAAAAGATCCAGAAAACTTTTCAGCTGGTAGTTTACAAGTTTATAGATTAGGAATAGGTTATAAATAGGACTGTACAGGGTTACCAACAAAAATAAGACTGTAAAAGACGACCGGAACCTGTATAGAATAAGACTGTAAAGACGACCGGAACCTGTATAGAATGAGACTGTAAAGAAGACCGGAACCTGTATAGAATGAGACTGTAAAGAAGACCAGAACCTGTATAAAATAAGACTGTAAAGAAGACCGGAACCTGTATAGAATAAGACTGTAAATACGACTGGAACCTGTATAGAATGAGACTGTAAAGACGACTGGAACCTGTATAGAATGAGACTGTAAAGACGACCGGACCACGTATAGAATGAGACTGTAAAGACGACTGGAACCTGTATAGAATGAGACTGTAAAGACGACCGGAACCTCTATAGAATTTAAAGATCCCAAGGTTAAATTATGTATTCTATACCTTAGATATAGTAATCTAATGTTTTTTTGATGACTTGGCAAAAAAAAAGTTGACTGTAGCAGGAAATCGTGAATATTAGGAAACAGACAGTACAAATTCCAAACAGTCGTCTCTGAAGTCTCATCCTTTGTGGGTAACCATGTATTTATTTTAATCAATCCTAAAGACATCTGTATTCTGTATTGTGTAGAAAAGGACATACAACTTTTAAAACTATAAATTTTCTTAAAACTATAAATTTTCTTTAAACTATAAATTTTTTTAAAAACTATAAATTTTTCTTAAAACTTTAAATATTTATTAAGACTATAAATTTTTTTAAAAACTATAAAGTTTTCTTTAAACTTTCAATATTTCTTAAAACTATAAATTTTCTCGGTTAAATAAATCCTTTATTTTATGCAATATACATTAGATTTTCCAAAAATTGATCCAATTTAAAAATTTAAAAATCAGTTTCGTTTTACGGAAATAAAAATAATAAACAATAAATCATTTCTCAATAATTAATTTTTCAAAATTGGTTAACGACACTTCAAACTAAAGAAAATTAAAATCTTTCACAGAAGAGATATGGAGAAGTTTAATTTCTTCTACATACATATAAATATTATATATTATATATTGTTTTTGACTTCAAAAGTCACTATAGTAAAATAAAGAGATCTAAAAATGGATATTTCTAACATTTATTTAAAAAAACGAAAGTTTTGAAATATTTGCATATAAGACGGAGTTAAAATTGGTTGATTTAGAAATTAACAAAGGAATTAATGATGAATATTTGATGGGACTTCATGGGAGTGTTTTAGAGCTTCATGTTGGTGGAGCAGATCAACAGGAACTGGGACAACAGGGCTTATCAAAATCAGTAGGAAGAGATTGCGGCTTGTCATGCTGGCTATGAGCGATTATGTTGTCTCTGGAATGCATGATGAACTGGTAACCCTCAGGTATAAGCACGCCTGCTGTTGGCTGAGTATCTGTATCATCATCATGAAGGAGTCAAGAGGCTCCCTGTGTCGGAGCTGTTACTAGCTCAACTCTCCTAACCTGACTGAGGGCTGGGATGTGTAGAGGGGTGAGGGGGGAACGTAGGAGCAAGGGTGACATGTGGGCGCTTCATGGCGGAAATGGATACACACGTCTTGAGAATAGTCATCGGCATTTGAGTCGGTAAAATAGTCTTCCTTATATTTCGAATTTGTGTTAACAATTGAATATATAATTTCTTAAATCTAAACTAAATTAAATACTTTTTTGCTTCTTTGAGTAATAAAGATGATATAAAATAAATTGAAATGTAGTCAGAAAACTCTGAAATCGGAAGACAAAGTTTAGAATCTAGTTATTGAAATTCCAATGAGCATGAAACATAGCAATTGTGCTGAGTAAACAGACCCGTTTCCCCAAATTAGTGATTTAATAAGTGTCAGATGGTAACTCTCTGTTAACCCAATTGCTGGGATCAATGGTGTCCGATAATACTGTGGAATATCAAATAAAGAAAGATTTTAAGCTGGAAGGATTTTTTAATTAAAACAGAAAATATGCAAGATCTTACAATTAAAAGTATTTGATCCTTTAATTACGTTTTTTTATTCATTTTGATAAAAGATAATACAAATATAAATTAATTTGTAATGTACTAGCTTTAGAACTCAGCATTGCCCAGGGTACTCATAGATACTCCCGCTGTTTAGTCGCGCTTAGTCGTATATTACGATTTTAGCTATTTTTCCCCAGAAGAGTGGACTGACTCAGTTTAGAATTTCAAATCTAAGCTAAGAACACTCCTGCGGTTCTCCCGAGTTCCCCAATCAAAAGTTTAGGCAAAACCGTCATGGTGTTCATGAGTTATGATCGGACAATGAAACAAACAGACAAAACAACTTACAACTGTACATATCATATGTACAAAGTGGCAAATCGTCCCGAAAACATAGTGTTTACATATACAGGGTGTCCCACATCATATTAGACCGTCAACGGGTCTAATGTTAATGATGAATGTCAAAGTCTACTAAAGTCAACGAGTATGGGTACACACCCTTTGCTAAAGGTAGATGTCAAGTCTACTACGGTCAACGAGAATACATTTCTACTTTTGTTGAATCAATATGTATTCATAAGTTCAATGAATGCATTCCTGAAAATGTTTTGATTATTTGAGTGCTGACTAATTATCTACTTGTAAATGCACAATGAATGCATATTCAGTTGAGATTTCAATATGTATACTTTGTTTCAACAAAAACTATCAAACAAAATTATCAAACATTATATTTTGAATTGGCTCCTAATAAAGTTTCTTTTGTGTTTAATTTTAAGCTGAACCATCATACATTATTATTTTGTATTTTGTGTTTGAAAATAAATACTATAACTATAACTATAAATTGCGATTTTTGGGACTAATTAGAAAATTTCATTAGAATGAATCATTTTCAAAAATAACATAAGGCTTATATATAAGAAAATTGTTGCGGAAAATGATAAGTTTTTCGAGTATTAAGGGTTTATTTTGGTGCTAAAGATTGGAGATAATCTAATATGATATGGGACGCTCTGTATATCTATCTGTTTGTTGGGTTAATTTGGTTCAATAAGCGTAAAATAGCTGAATCGCATGGTGACCAAATTTTTTCTGTGATTTTTATTGAAGACTTCCAAGTTTTGTCGGAGCTATACCTAGATTTTTTTTGAGAAAAAAACTGGTCTCTGCTGAAAAAACCAAGGATAAAAATACGTAGGGTCTCCGACAAAAAGCTTGGTGTATCCAATGAAAACTTTGGGGGTCGCCTGTAAAAACCTAATTTACACACGTTTGAACTATAATCTGGTTCATTTGAACTATTTATTTGTTTATTTGAAATAGTTTTGTATTTAAACTATTTTAAGTTTTTTTTTGGTTTATTTCAACTGTTCTTACGTTCACTTGAACCATATCATTTGAAATATTTGTTGTTGTTCATATTCTAATTGATGCTCGTGTCAATCTCAAAATTATTAATGATGTTCCTAGAAAATAGTTCAAATGAGCTTAAATACTGGATCGTGCTAATTCAACCTACACGATATGACGTCGTGTCAGTAGTTCAAATAAACAATAGTTTAAAACGACCAATGGTTCAAACTGTAGTAGTTCAAACAAACGGTAATGTTACATCGTCTATATGGCAACATCCCCCCTACTGAACAATTCTGACCTACTAATTTTCCGACCTATACTGCAATATCAGACCTACGCAGCTGTTTATTTTTGTATTATTTGAGGGTTAGGGTAGGTTTTAAACTTTTATTCGTGTTATTTACTATATACCTTGAACAGACTGATTAAATGTCGTCTTCACCGATGGCATTTAAATAATGCGCTATTGACAGTTCCACAGAACAATACGAGGCATTTGCGCTCTAAACGGGATTGATTACGTTGCGGGTTAGGCTTGCGGATTTTCTTTGATCATTTTTGTAAAATAAGCTAATTTTTCCATTAGTTTTTCTCCAGAAATACTTAACCAAAGCATTTTACAATAAATTATACAATTTTTAGGTTATTGAAGATGACCCGAAGGAAAAAATGATGCACAATAGTGATATAAATGTTTTGGGATTAGCAGAACCGAAACTATGGAATAAACGAAGCTAGCAACTAACTTTTTTACTCAATTTCTACAACTCGTTAAATGATAAGGTACAATTGAATATTGAAATGATGAACATTAATTTTCGTTCGTTATTCAGCTAAATTATTGTTGTAATCAAGTGCGTATACAGGGTGGACTAAGAAAAATGTGTATTATACTCAATCAATAAAAACTAACCTTTCCAAAAACATAATCTCGAGATTATGTTATTCTTGAGATTAATTATTTAGATCAACAAATTTAAATCAAGGAACGCCAGATGTGTTTGCTTTCTTCACTGGAAGGGCCGTCACTTAATTTCTCACCCATTTATTTATTAATGCCATGGTTAAAATTAGTAAAAAAAGAATCTTTAAAGTATTATTAAATATTTTTTTTCACTGATTAATTTACAAAATGGCCGACAACATATAACATGGTTGTATAGTGATATGATTGGTAAAATATGATTATTTCCGCTTATTTTATTTCTATTTTATTTTATTTTTATTTCCGTCTTAGGTAACTTTTGCTGTGAAATGGCTTTTGTGACCCATAATGGTTCCGGAGGACGGGGGCAGAGTAGGAAACATAACAAGCATGAGGTAAATAAATATTTACATGTTGTTGTAATTTCAAGTGAACTTTTATGCACTGAAAACGAAACCTTTATCAGAGAATAAAAAAGAAATTTTTGTTATTATAGCTTGAAAATTGCTAAATTCGTACAATTTGATACCCTAATATCATAGTTGAAAAAAATCAATTTTCTAAGTGAAAAACATAGATTTTAAGGGTACTGTTGTTAAATTGGATATGCTGCTTTAATAAAAAGAATCACTTATAACTATGTATGGCTACATTTCCTTTCAGTTGTTATAATCTTAATAGATTATAAAATAATTAGGCTTTTAGGGCGCTTCGCTCGCGCCCATCTTCTATTTAACCTCTTAATTGTGGCTTTATCTGTGAGCATCTTCTCTTTGTACATTATAGAACAAAAACAAAAAAGTTTGCGGATTTCATAATATTTTTTCACACATTTTCAAAATTTTACAAAAATTAAAAACTTTTAAACACACAATTTTGATCATTCATAAACCTTCCCTGGGGTCACGGGAGCCCGATCGGTTCAGCCACTTGGACGTTTATTGGATACAAACAAACAGACACCAACCCAAACAGACTTCCAGACAAGCTAAATTTATATATAGATTATCTACCACTGTAGATGTCAGATTTTAGATAATAATTAATCAGAAATTTATTTTTCTTGTTTGTCCAATGTTAGTAAACAAACAGTAGCGTAAGTAAGGGGGGTTATTCGGGTTACTTTTATTTGATAGAGTTTGTTAATCCCAGAAACGCCCCTGTTTTAAGTTCACAAATGGATACCATCTTTTATTGTTGTAATATATAATATATAATATACTCATAAGTTAACACAATTCCCGGTTTTACAAAGCAGGGAATAACTTTTAATCTCTTAAAATAGATTTATGATTTATGATTTAAGATTTAAGATTTATGATTTATGATTTATGATTTATGATTTATGATTTATGATTTATGATTTATGATTTATGATTTATGATTTATGATTTATGATTTATAATTTGGTAGAGAATTGATGAGTTGATTATTTGTGGGGAAAAGTATAGCTTTTTATTTCTTTACATCTATCTATATATCTTTCTCTCTCTCTCTATCTATCTATTTATATATCTATTTACATCTATCTGTCTATCTTTCTCTCTACCTATCTATACATATTACTGTCTATAAATCCATCTTTTTACCGGCCAACATATCTATTTATCCACCCAAGAAATCTCTTTCTTTCTATCTATAAATCTATAAATCTACAAATATAAATATATATCTATATATATTATAAAGGATGAGGAGGCAGGGAAGGTGTTTGTTGGAGGACTCAGTTGGGAAACTGCACAGGATAATCTACTTAGATATTTCTCCAGGTTATTATTATTATTATTATTATTATTATCATTATTATTATTATTTAAGGTTTGGTGAAGTTATCGATTGCGTCGTGATGAAAAACGCGGAAACGGGAAGATCTCGAGGCTTCGGTTTCGTCACGTTTAGCGATCCTTCGAACATTGATTCCGTGATCCAGAGCTGCCCGCACACCCTGGACGGTCGAACGATCGATCCTAAACCCTGTAATCCTCGGTCTGCACAGAAACCAAAGAAAAACACGACCTGGCCTAAAGTGTTCTTAGGTGGGATTGATTGATTGATTGATTGATTAGCTGATTGATTGATTGATCGGGTTATTGATTGCAAATAAACGTGTTTTATTAATAAACAAAACTGTTTAAACCTACCTAGAAAATACCGACTTTTGTTTACAATATTTGTTATTGTTTTGATTAAACTAATTCTTAATATGATCTAATGCATCACATTAAAATATGTACATAAACTCTATCCCTTCCACCTTATACCATATTAGGTCAATTTTAAACTTTAGAAATATTTTTTTTTTCTTGTGAAATTTTTTTTCTTCATTTAATAGTGTGTCAATAATATCAGGGTTCAGTCATGTGTTTGTTGTCTATTCTGAACCAATAGAAATAATATGGCGGTAACATCTATCTCTCTGTCTCTCTCATTATCCAATTAGAGTTATGAATCCTTCAATCGGCGCTATCAGTAAATTACTTCTACTGAAACAATGGTGGTCAATTTATTTATCTATTTATTTATCCGTTATGATTTTTTAATTTTTATTATTAAACAAAGATTTTTCAAGCTTCGAAAATCATTTCTATTTACGTATTCATTTATATTACACAATTAAATTCTTTCATTTATTTATGTTGTAACCGCCAAAAAAGTTCTTTGAAAAAAGTTTTTGGAAATGAAGTCCTAAATTTTGGTACTAGAAAAGTCCTGTGGAAAAAAATCCTTGAAATAAAAAATCCCTGGAAATAAAGTCCTATATTTTTGAGAATTTATTTTCTTGGTTTTTTTTCTGTGATTTTATTAAAAAAAATCCCCGGAAAAAGTCCTCTTATAGTGAAAAATGCATAGGAACAAAGGATGGTGAGGTCCCACACAAAATTTGGGCCCGATCGGTTCAGCCGTTCTACAAACAGACAAGCAAAGTTTTTGTGCCTAGGAGGACTACCTAGTAGTATCACAGAGACGGATCTCAGAGCCTTTTTCTCCAGGTGAATTAATCTCCCTTCTCCCCCCATTATGTTTCTATCCTTTAGCCCCACCCCACCACACCTCCACTTGTTAAGGCAAACAGTTTCAGATTTGAAAATTCTGATTAATAAAGAAATTGCCAAAAATTGTCAAGGAATGCGACCTTTGTTAAAGAATACATCAAGATTCTATTCCCTTCCAATGGAGAAAGTGGCGAAGTTTAACCAGGGAGCAAGGAATAGAAGGGAGAGACAACTGACGCGGTTCGCCCTACCATATGATTATACATGCTTTGCAGACGGTACTCCATTTTATATCGAGCTGTTTGATTTTTTAGTAGGGCCCTACAGGAAAAATATGTATTGGCTCAATTTTCTTTCACCAGTTTCGCCAATACATATTTTTCCTGTAGGCCCCTACTAAAGGTAGGGCGAACCGCGTCAGTTGTCTCTCCCTTCTATAAGGGCTCCCTGAGTTTAACGAATTCTTAATAAGTAAAAATACGAATTTATCCCCAGAACAAAATGCATATTTCGACAAAAAAATAATGAACAGCCAAAAAATATGAAAATTGTGTATGGCATTATATATAAAGAAATTACAGTAACTGAACAAATTATAATAAGCAAATTAGATTTAAAACTTAATTGTCTCGATGGAGGAAAAATTAGTTTTTGTGTTTGTTTTAGATATGGAGAAGTTATGGAGGTGGTGATAATGTACGATCAGGTATAATAATCATTTTGTACAATTTTTAGAAATATAAAACTTTAGAATATGTTATCATTATAAATAAACTAAGGGTCACCCTAAATACAATATATAAAAAATATAATAATATTAATAATATATAATTATTAATAATAGAATTTAAAAATTTATTATTATTTACCAGCTAAAAGGCGTTGCCCGTGGGATAAAAATGGAATTTTTTTAACCTATGTCACCCCCGGCTGCCCATGAGTGTCCACAAAAACGTTAATTTTTAACCTGGTCCACCAATTTACAATACATTCAACAATTTCTGTTGGGAAAGGGTCGTCATTGCTTTTTACTATTTTTCCGGTTTTCCTGTTGGAATTTACTATATTTCCGGTTTTCCTGTAGGATTTTACTATATTTCCGGTTTTCCTGTAGGAATTTACTATATTTCCGGTTTTCCTGTAGGATTTTACTTTTCCTGTAAGAATTTACTATATTTCCGGTTTTCCTGTAGGATTTTACTATATTTCCGGTATTCCTGTTGGAACTTACTATATTTCCGGTTTTCACTGTAGGATTTTACTATATTTCCGGTTTTCCTGTAGGAATTTACTATATTTCCGGTTTTCCTGTAGGATTTTACTATATTTCCGGTTTTCCTGTAAGAATTTACTATATTTCCGGTTTTCCTGTAGGATTTTACTATATTTCCGGTATTCCTGTTGGAACTTACTATATTCCCGGTTTTCCTGTAGGAATTTACTATATTTCCTGTATTCCTGTAGGAATTTACTCTAATGAATTACCCCCAGATCGGGAGAAAAGTAAAAAGAATATTTGAATATTTTTGGGAGAAAATGAAATTTGATACTTACTCCCTATTTTGAAAAAAAAAATTAGCAAAAAAAATATATAAAAACCCTAAATTTTTAAACTGTGTGGAAGTACTTGCGGAATGGGGAGGGTTTACAAAAAATATATACCCGTACTGTATATCAGGCTAGAGAGTATAGGATGTATATATATTTACAGGAGAAGAAGAAGGCTCGAGGGTTTGGTTTCCTCTCCTATACTACCGAGGATGCTGTAGATCTAGCTGTAGCAGAACATTATGTCAACATACAGAACAAGCAGGTGGAGATCAAGAGAGCTGAACCTAGGACAAATATTTCGGAGCTTAATAACGGACCCTTGGTCGATCAGTGGGGCACGCCCGCCCAGAATGGGGTACATAATGGGGCACAGGCCCAGGTTACACCTACTTACAGTGGATGGGGGGCACCCCCCACACTCCCGCCTCCCGTTACACAGAATTTTACTCCGACTGCGTTCACCGTTGGTCCAGGACACTGGGGAACGCCCCCTGTTAGTCAACAATCTCATGGATGGGGAGCCCCACCCCCCGCCCAACATCATAACTCCTACGCCCCGTTAGCCCCTTCTCACCCAATACATTACAACGGACACCATTTTATATCTCCAAACCCAGCTCCTAGCCACACCTTCACCACATCCTACTGGGGTTCTCCTCCAGGACCAACCCCACCCCCTTCCACCCCTCAAGAGATGTACTCACCCCACGCCGCCTCCCCTCAATCCCCCCACCAACCAAAGTATGAAATGTCAATGACTGGGTACCATTTGCACCCAGCCCCTGGTCCACCGGAATATACCAGGATTTATCAGAAGCCAATGAACCCTCCCCAGTACTCCAGCTCTGCCACCCCTGAGTACTTTTCCCCTCCTGTGGTTGCCCCTGTGGCCTATGCAGCTGAACCTTCAGGGCCCCCACGGATTGGAATCCCAGGGGGCTATGCACCCCCTCAAATTGGGAATTTCCACTCCTACCGTAGATCTTAGTACAAGCGCATCTACTTGACGAACAATAGTTCCAGATCTGATATTTTCAATATGTTGTTCATTTCTTCTTTACATTCAAGGTTCTTGTTTTTTATACATGAAATTTTCATTGCTTATCGTTTCAAGATTCAATAATTTTATTTTATATTTATTATTTTCTTGAATTGAACAAATTTTACACGACACGATGCAAAGTCGTTTCTTAAAGTGATGCCATGGATCCCAATTGTACACTTTGTACACCATTGTACCGTATGTTATGAGTTTATCATAATCAACCAAAAATTTTATTTATTTTGTTCAGTTACTCTATTATGAATATGCCAACTTTTACAATATGTTTTTATATTAGAAATAATCTCGGACAAGTTTCCTAAATACCCTGCTAAAAGTACACAAAGAAAAACTCAAAAAAAATTTATTAATGAAAAAAAGTATTTAAAACGAAAATGAGCATTTTTTTAATGGTTTTTTATGTACTCAGTGGAAAAAAAAGTCAAAGAAGACATCACAAAAAGTTAACTTTTCATCATAACGCATTATACTTATGTTATCCCTGGCCAGGGTTTTTTGCATTTTAAACAGCAAAGAAACTGAACACTCGCCTAATACTCTAATCTAACCCTCCTTTTATCTTTACATCCTGGCACTAAATTTAATGAATTCGATTTGCTTACCGCCGCCGGCTTAAATTTGAATCACCGATTCAAATCCTTCCTGAGTCCGAATTTTATGAATTTGAACCGCGTCTCAAAGTCGCCAAAAATCGGTCTCAATTGAGCGCCGCCTTGAATCTTAAAACAATTTTAAGTGAAACCAACCACATTTGAGTCGCGTCTCAAATTTAAGCCGCGGCTCAAATTCATTAAATTCGGACACTGAATCTTTAAATAAACTGGCAACAGGTAGTTGTGACGCAGCTCAAATTCAGTAAATTCGTTCCCTGATATCGTAAACCTTTTGATATAGCAGAATTTATATCTTGAAATATCAAAGGTTAGTACGACACCAGCTTCTAAAGAAAAGTGGAATCAAAATTAGAATTTGTGTCGAGTATTCAGTTCCTTTAAGCATACACCAGATAATACCAATAGAAAAGGAATGTTGTTTTATTTATTTAGTAAAGAAACTTTTGTACATGAATACCTTAAAGCGCCCCTTTCTTGGTAAAAATTCTAAAACTAATAATTTTTTACCTGACATTATACATCCTGGATTGGTTGGATTTTTTAAAAGGGACCAGGTTAGGCACCCTGGAAGCTACGCATGTTAAATTTTAGAAAATTTATTTTTTGCCGCGACATAAGCATAAAATCATTTATTTAATACCAAGCGACTAAATAATAGAAACCCGGGCAACGTCAATATATATGTGCTCTACGGTTATCATGTACCACAGGTTTTGATTAAATCTAAATTCAACATTTTACCTAAACTAAGACCAAATTTAATAAATTTGAGCTACGTGGCTGAACTACTGCCGGTACAAATGTGAACCACCGATTCAAAGTTTAAGATTTAAGAAGGATTTGAATCGGTGATTCAAATTTCAACCGGCGGTAAACAGTTCAGCGACCCCGCGAATTTATTAAATTTTATACCTATCTGTTAAACATTGGTTATATCGGTGTACTGATAGTATTGTAAATATAAAAAAGGAAAATTCAACCAATTGAAATAAAATTTTAATATTTTTTCAAAGTCAGAAACTTCAATTTTGTGAAAGTTTCAGCTAAGCATAATTATTATTATTGCCAGGCTAGGTGTCGGTATCACCAGGATTCGCAAAAATGTTTTAGAAATGTTTTTACTTTTTTACATTAAAAAGGCGTAATTCATTATTTAAAATGGCAAAATAGACCTTAAAACAAAAATTGTAAAATATCAGCATTATTTACCCTAGCCTGGGGTGTAGAATGTAGCATTGTAATTAGAAAATTTTGCACCGTTTATATCTGGTATAATAAGGAGCAGGGAACCAGGGGGGGGATATAATTGAATATAACATTTTTTGGAGCTTACCGAATATTCGCAATTTAATCTTTTTTACTAATGCTATTTGCCATTTATTTTTGGATTTACTTTTACTTCAGAATAATATATTCTTTTGGGTTTTCATACTTTTGTAAGCATAGGAACATTTTANGTGGGGTAATATGTAATTTACTATTTCTAGCTGATTTTTTATAAATAAATTGTGTAATACATGTTAGCATTACACGTTCAAAAATACACAAAAAAGTTTTAATGATGAACAATTCTCGTTTGTGCAAAAGTTTTGAACATACAGCTTTAATGTGTACCTTGCTCCTTTCAGATAAGGGACTACAGACGTAATTTCACTGTGACTTTACATTTATAGAGTGGCATGTCCAATTAACAGCGCTACCCTTAAAATTGTTTGATTTTGAATGAAATATTCTACTTTATCTCTTAGAAATTCTCGTTCGATATACGAAGGAAATAAAGGAGCTTTTAATCCCTAAATCTTTGAAATATTTAATGTCTACAACATTGGGCTGCAAACTATAAATATCAAAATATCAAAACTTTAAAATATCAAAGGTTTACATTATTACGTTGCAATGATATATGGGTTAAAACATTAAAGTTTGTGACAAAAACTCATTTTCTTTTCATAATTTAAAACGTACCATTGTGAACCAGACATGTCACTCTTTCAATTGAAAGGGTCACTTGAAATTACGTCAGCAGTTTCTTTAATGTTCACGAATCCATATCTATTTGATACTAGAGCGACATCTTTTGTATCCTTTTACGTTAGTTCAAAAATTTAATTTACCAATCGGATAATTGGTATATTAATTATTGAATTATTACAATTGGTTTATATGAACATTTTTACAGGATTTTTAATTATTTATGTAAAAACATGTTTCCGTTTCAGTCATTGGAATAAATTTATCTTAGTAGAGTTGTTTTCTTCAAATGAATGAATAGACTTATTTTATAATCCCTGAATTATTGAAATCTATGCTTTCCAGGTTTTTTTTTAAAGGGTAATGAGATTGAGCCATCCTTTGTTAGAAAAATAATTAAGCCCCAATCTGCATATATTACTGTGAACCAAGTCAAGGAAATAAGTTTTTGCCACAAACTCAAATTTTCTAATCCCTAAGTCTTGGCAACCTGATGGCGGACACCCGTGAAATAGGCTATTTGATCTAACATAATTCATAGTTTGAAATATCTTAGGTCTACGAGATTGGGTTGCAAAGATATAGGTATTAGAAAATCTGGGTTTGTGACAAAGACTCAATACCTTTGTGCGACTTCACTGGTAAAATTGTGCAACATTTTAACTTCTTTATATTATGTATTAAACAACTACAAAATATAAGATAATAACTAAGAGACAAAATAATATAATTACTAAAATATTTATAAAAAATGAAGAACAGTAATAACAAATTTTGCGGATTTATAATTTAGTTTTCGTAGATTTACAAAATTTTACAAAAATAAAAAAAATGTTTAGAGACAATCTTTTGTATTTCTGGGGTCAGGTGAGGTCGTTAATTGGATACATTACACACTAACAGACAAGCAAAGCATATATAAAGACTAGCTTGGAAACCCAGCGTTGTCCGGGTTACTTAAAGTTACTTCCGCCGATTACAAGCAATTGGTCATGAATTATGAATCCGAATGTATTTCCCTATAAAAGTCGACTTATTCAACTTTTTCTCAAAACCATGCCAGGAACATTCCCGTGGTTTTCCGAAGTTCCCCAACCAAATGAGGCAAATCGGTCAGAGGGTTTATGAGTTATGATCGTACATCCAAGCAAACAAAGAGATCACAACTATACGGGGTGTCCCACAACATACTGTATCGTGCTTTAAATTTCAATTTCCGTGACTACTCAGAAAATCTAAAAAGAATGAATCATTTAGAAAAATTGTATATTGCTGATATAAAGATTTTCATACCAAAATAACTAGGTTTTCGCGTATTATGTGAGATAATCTAATATGATATGGGACGCTCTGTGTATAGATGTATATTCACAATGAGAACCCGAAAACTGTGGAATAGGAAGATGTCATCAAAATTATAATCAGAGGAATTTGATGACGCTATAAAGCAAATGGTTTTTTCTAGTAACATTGTAATCACTTATTATGGGACTGTTTTTATTACTAAATTGATGTGTTTAATGAACATTGAACTACCTAGAGTCGAGTTCATATTCCAGAGATTTCTGGTTCCCACTGTAGACAGTAGATAAAGCCTTTTCAAAGCATATTTTTTTTGTCTGATAATAAAAAAATTGGTATTTGGTTTTAATAAAATTTATTAAAATATAAACGTAAAAACATTATATAAACTTATATAATAAAATAAATCAATATGTTATAGCAATACTTTATAGGATTGCGCATTGCTTATAGCTCACCATATTAAGAGGGTAAAACTGAAATCGATGAATCAATTTTCAAAATACATAAACAAGAGTGACATTACAAATATGATATGAATATTTTAAGATACGAAAAATGTATGAAATTTGTTTTTTATAAGGTGAGAAAAAAACACATATAACACGTGAATCACAGGGGAAATCCAAAACTCGTCACAAAACATGATTTTTACGTATTTTCTCTGAGTAAAGATATTAGCCAAAACTATTTTTGGTTTAAATCGTTGGTCAGAGATTTTTTTGCCTAATGCAATCAAAGCAAACTTATCGAAAAATAATTTTGAAATAGGTAAAACATCGTAGATTCTTTTTAAGTCTCTGTTTGTATCGTAGGCCAGCTCTGTAGGTCCAATGTGGGTCACCTTGTAGGTCCAACGTGGGCCACCCTGTAGGTCCAATATGGGCCACCCTGTGGGTCCAACGTGGGTCATCCTGTAGGTCCAATGTGGGTCACCCTGTAAGTCCTATGTGGGTCACCCTGTAAGTCCAATGTGGGTCACCCTGTAGGTCCAATGTGGGTCACCCTGTAGGTCCAATGTAGGTCACTATGTAGGTCCAATGTGGGTCACCCTGTAGGTCCAATGTGGTTCACCCTGTAGGTCCAACATGGGCCACCCCTGTAGGTCCAACGTCGGCCACCCTGTAGGTCCAATGTGGGTCACCCTGTAGGTCCAATGTGGGTCACCCTGTAGGTCCAATGTGGGTCACCCTGTAGGTCCAACGTGGGCCACCCTGTAGGTCCAATGTGGGCCACCCCTGTAGGTCCAATTTGGGCCACCCCTGTAGGTCCAACGTGGACCACCCTGTAGGTCCAATGTGAGCCACACCTGTAGGTCCAATGTGGGCCACCCTGTAAGTCCAATGTGGGCCGGCTCTGTAGGTCCAATGTGGGCCACCACTGTAGGTCCAATGTGGGGATGATTAGGGGAGGTTGTACTGTACCGGGTACCCAAAGATTTCAACTTAGATAATCTGTTTTGTACATAAAAATTAATTGTAATGATAAAATTTTATGATTTTTACTTTTCAAAATTCATTGGATAAAAGATTGATCTTTATACTTTCTCTTTGTTTACAAGAGAGAGTAAAAAATCGTTTGGCTTCATGTTATCAATCAATCACACCAGAAAGGCTAAAATTTAGGTTTACATTTCGTAAAATACAAAAAAAAACTATTTAAACTTGGCACTGTGACAGGGAAGTCAAGGGAATTTTACTTTACCGGTAAAAGGAAAATAAGTAAAAGATTAAACTTTCCGAAAAAGTAGTTGTACACGTTTTTTTGTCGTCTGAAAAGAGGGAGAGGGCTGTGAAATCTAATAATTTTGGGATAAACTGCAGCCTGAAAGAAGAAGGTTAAACCAGTGTGCTCCACTCAAGAACTATATATGCAGGATGATCAAATAATCAAGAACATTGCCTTTAATCCTGTCAACATCAACATGTTATTTTCTGTATTTTAAAAATTAAAAAATAATGTAAACCAGATTTGTAAGGGAATTTTACTCTACCGGTTTCCGAACAGGGAACCCGTGGCTAATAAAAAAAATAAACTTTTCGAAAAAGTAGCAAGTAGTTGCACATAATTTGCTTGTAGTCTGAGAGAAAATGGGCGAGTTTTTTTCAGTGTGGGTCGTTATTTTATTAAATTATCCCAAGGGACGTAAAGTAACTTTACGTCCTTATGTTGGGGGAATCATGGGCCTGTAATGTTGGAGAAAAGGCGGTAAAACTGCAAACTCAGAAACAATTCGAGATGTTCTTTTAGGTTCTTGTTAACAAATAAAGAAGTTAATAAGGACAGTGCTATTTCAAAAAAAAAATTAACTCTCTGTGATAAAATTTTCTATAAATGCTTCCAACATCTTTAAATATGTGACAGTTACTAAAAAATAAAATGCATTAAAGTCTAGTCTAGATAGACAGATTTCACAAAATTGATAAAAACATGGTGTTCCAAAAAAAAAGCTTCCAAAGCATTACAAATACAAATATGTAATGGGCGAAGATGTCTTTTTTTTTGGGGGGGGGGGGCGAGGGCAATTGATTGACAATAACTTGGTTAGTTTTTTTTATAAAACTTTTAAGGTTTATGTAGATCTTTTTTTGGTGATTGCTCATTACTACAGTGATAACTAGAAAATTTTGAAATAGGAAGACGACTTTAAAACTCAAGTTAGGACTTACACTAGTTCAATAAACATTAGACATAGCCAAGTGTAAATAGACCCATTTTACTTAAAAAGTGCCTAGCGAAAATACTAGTAAATATATTTTCTTTGAAAAAAACATTAAAAAGCTTAAGCAGTGCTATAATGTCGTCTTTCTATTTCATTGTTTTCTGGTTCTAATTAGTGGCGTTACAGGAGGAGGGAGGGGAACCTGTCATAAGCTTATATAGGAGGGGGGGGAGGGTTCTCCTGTCAAGGGCGTATACAGAAGGTGGTGGGGTGGGGGTGCTTCTGGTCCTTGGGCCCTTTATCATAATCATGTGATAGGTGACTCAAATATTTTATCATAACAATACTGATAACCTGTAAATAGTTGTAAAATACCGATAATATAAAGAATAAAACAACTGTGTTTTACAGATTTACAATCGGAGTTTCCGCAGTCAGCAATATCTGGCTTTCCAGAACAGTTTCTAGTTTAGGGATTTCTAGTCCAGGGATTTGTGGAGAATACATGCTTGAGTTTACAACATTGGAGATCGCAGGGTCAGCTCGGGGACTAGGACCTGTATCCTGGTCACGCCTAGGACTAATCTCAGTGTCTTTACGCTGACTTTGTGCTGTGTTTTGTTCCCGAAGTGAACTATATACCGTGTTTTGAAGGTCCCTATGAGGATTGTGTTCCCTAAGTGGACTATGAACTGTTGGGAGTAGGTCCCCCTCACCGACCAGGTGGTTAGGGACACGATTCTGTTCTGTATAACTCACGGCTCGTCCTAAAGAAACACGGTAAATCATGAAAATAGGACAAGAAAGACGATTTTCATTAACCAATTTGCATAAAATAATCTTTTAAATCTAGTGAAGGTTTAGGACTATCTAGAGTAGGTTTAGGACTATCTAGAGTAGGTTTAGGACCATCTAGAGTTGGTTTTAAACTATCTAGAGCAGGTTCAGAACTATCTAGAGTTGATTTAGGACTATATAGAGCAGGTTTAGGACCATCAAGAGTTGGTTTTAAACTATCTAGAGCAGGTTCAGAACTATCTAAAGTTGTTTAAGGACTACCTAGAGCAGGTTAAGAAATATATAGATGTATATATAATTCAATATATATATATATATATATCTAGGTTTAGGACTATCTAGAGCAGGTTTAGGAATAACTATATATATATATAATTATCTAGAGTACAGGTTTAGGACTACCTAGAGCAGGTTTAGGAATAACTATATATATATAACTATCTAGAGTCTAGGTTTAGGACTATCTAGAGCAGGTTTAGGAATAACTATATATATATAACTATCTAGAGTCAAGGTTTAGGACTACCTAGAGCAGGTTTAGGAATAACTATATATTTATAACTATCTCGAGTCTAGGTTTAAGACTATCTAATGCAGGTTTAGAAGTATCAAGAACAAGGTTAGATCTATGCAGAGCAGGTTAAATAATCTATTACCTGGATGAGGTTTAATATCTTTACTAGGAGTAGGTTTAGGACTGTCTGGTGTAGGTTCGAATATTCTATAGAACCGGTAGTCCAGATTAGAAGGATCGTCTTCGCTCAACTTCTCACCAGACTAAACCAGAATATATTATTTCAATATGAATAATCAATCCTTGATCGAATACAGGTTTAAATCAATGCTTAGGATCAAATCTCCGGATCTTGCTGGATCCTAAACATTTTATTATTTTATATTATAAAGATTTATTCACACACAAAGATAAAAAACATATATAAATGGTGTAGTTTAAATTTGTTTAAATAAATTTTTTAAAATGCAGCTTTCCAAAGAAAAAAGAAAAATTATACAAAATTATGCACAAATAGACGACATTGATCATTACTCATTACATAACATGTTTATCATTTCAGTTATTACGTAATCATCGAATCCTTCAACATATAAATTATTCGTTCTTGTATTTAAAAGTTCTTGTAAAACCGGAACTTTCCATGCATGGTCCAATGGGACATCAACATATTTATTTGTTTCCTGGATCCGAATCCGTATACATACTTTATACAAGGGTCAAAATATCAAAAAAAGAATCTGCATAAAATAAGTTGTTGCTCTCAAAACACAAATCTCCACTGATGCAGATCCTAAGCCCTCAGGTTAAAATTGTACCGAGGTGGGCCGGACATGTCGCTTTAAATCTTGAGCGTCATGTATTTACTCCCCTTGAAGTAATTCTAACCCCTATCTATCTGTATCTACATATCCACAACGCCAAGATCACAACCAGGGCCGAAAATGAAGGGTGGCACTCGGGCGCGAGCCCCCCTTCTGTGAGATCAGATTTAAGGTAAAATAAGTGCTTTTGACTGTGTAAGAGACCCCCCCCATGCAAAAGCATCAGTTATTGGCCTATTTTCTGTTTGTGATTAACTGACCTGAAGCTCGAAAGTGATCTGACCGCGGAGAGATGAAAGGAAATTTACTGCTTCCTGGTGTCCTTAACATTCAAATTTTCATAAAACATTTAACATTTCAGATTCAGATTCCCCTCCCTTCCCTAATCTCCATAACAAGCTGTATTCACTACACTTTTCCGACAGTGTGCGTGAGCGACCCAAAAGGGGAATGGAGGAGTAGTTTCTGCAATCTTTAAAAACCTTCATCTGCCCTTAGCAATAGAAATATTGGGCGTTTTTGCTGAATTTGGAAAATAAATTAATTTTGTGGATTATACGTATCATAAAGCGGGAGAAAACTTGCCAGTTAACGTCCAAAATAACAATTATAAGTTGGATATTCGAAACCATTTATTTACCTTTTTTAGAAAAATCTTCTCCGTTCACCGAGAGAAGAATATCTCCCGCATTTAACTAAATATGAAAATTATGTTACGAAGCAATATAAATTTTGACTATTGGCACTATAAATGTGAATTTCAGAAAAGAGAATTCGATATAAACCGTTGTCCATGGACACCATGGCAAAAACATCAAACAGAAATAAATTCTGATCTATTTACGGTGAAGTAAACCTTAGGTCACTGATTAAAAGATCATCACTTAAAATCATGTTTTTTATTTATAGTGTAATTGTTTATTAAAAATAAAACCTTTGAAGATCTAGCGATCGCCGAGTTCGGGAACACCTCTGAGACGATGATCGGTAGATTATGCTCCTTTCCCCCGATAATCGCCATGCCAAGGTCATCTGCAGGGTTTTTCAGGATTAACACCTGGAACAAAATTATATTTTTAACATAATTCTTGAGTAAAATTTCTTCTGATTTTTTTAATAGACAAGGAAAAGTTACATAAAAATATCAAAGAGCGAAAATTAGGTAATTTCTGTCATGGCTAAATTTATATTTGGGGAACAATTCTCTTTTGATTTTTTTAGGGACGGGGGGGGGGGGAGGGGGTAGAGGGAGGATGTTAGTATGGAGGTCTTATTCTCGAGGAAAAAATACCAGTTTTAATAAAAACTGTAAAAAAATGTTCATAAAAAATATTTTTCACAGAGCTTATCCGGCTTTTTAAAGCTAAAAATTGTTTAGATTGCGAATGAAGAGTTCAAATTAAAATTTAATAAAAATAAAATTGACGAACGGCCATCATTATCTCGATAACAACACTGACCTGTTTTCCCTTGGCGTGCATGCTTTCTTCCCTCGACTCTCCATTAACCGCCGTTCCATTCTCGGCGTTTGCCGCCGATCCATTGGAATGTTTGACGATTGTTTTCGTTTTCTCTATTTGAGGGAACTCCTGCGCCCGTTTAGTTCGAAGCTCCTAAAACATTATAAATGCTGAAGGATGGTTATTGGTTCAGTTTCAAAGGAACTGTAAACGTTATTTCAAGTAAAAGCGGAGTATGTCGGATTCCCACCTGTACCCTTTAAACCTTTTTATGTTCAATCATGTGGAACCTAGTGTCGTCTTCCGTCTTATAAAGTGTTTAATTCTGTAAACAACTTTTTTGTCTCATCTGCATAAAATAAAGTTTTTTTTTGAAGAGAAACCAAAAACAAGGATTTTTTTGTCCTTTTAGCTTATTTAAAGGTGAAAACCGTTGCCTTTAAAAGACGTGTCTCTTAAAATCAAACCTCCCCTTTACTATTACTTTTCTTCGGCAGCCGCGTCATAAGACATTAAAACGTGGGATTTCTTTTTGGTTAAATTCCTCCAAAAATGCAAGTAAAAAATCGGCCAAAATTATTTTAATATGTAAATAATAGGTTATAACCTGTTTAGTTTTACATATCTGTGCTATTGTTTTAGCTCTCTGTAAACACATCTCAGCCTCTATTTGTGTCCACAGCCTCTCCTTCATCTCTGCCGGGGTATTCGAGGCCAGCAGCTGAATCTGCTGAATCCTGTACAAGGATATTCTATGCACAGGGTGTCCCACATCGTGTTGGAACGTGTTAAAGTTTTAAATTGCGATTTTCGGGACTAATCAGAAAATCATTAAAAAAATTGTATATTACTTAGGATTTGCATGCTGAAAATACTAGGGTTTTGGAGTATTATATGCGTAATTTGAAGTTAAAGCTTGGAGATAATCTAATATAATATGGGACGTTCTGAAGATATAGTCCTATTTTAAATAATCCGCAATAATGAAAATTGATTTAACACTTTAAAGTCGTCTTTAATCTTAGAAATAGTTTTCAGTATTCAATATAGGTAACCTAAATTTAGCAACAGTCTTTTTTGAAACAATATTCACAGATTGGCCCTAGTCCTGCCCATTTCCAAAATGTGGTCTGCAATTTTTGTACTCAGATAATTTCCGGAGAAATGAATGTTTTCGTTCAGAATAGGTTAATCATTAATTCTTAATATCTCTGGTATTTTGAGGGCAAACAAATGGCAGACCACACTTTGGAAATCATCATCATTATCTTTATCAAGATAAACATTATCAAGCGGGACCTTTATCATAATATACCTTCCTGCTAGTTCTTTATTAAGATAAACATTATCAACCAGGACCTTTATCATAATATACCTTCCAGCTAGTTCTTTATTAAGATAAACATTATCAAGCAGGACCTTTATCATAATATACCTTCCAGCCAGTTCTTTATCAAGATGAACATTATCAACCAGGACCTTTATCATAATATACCTTCCAGCTAGTTCTTTATCAAGATAAACATTATCAAGCAGGACTCCCCCCCCGTTCCTTTTTATCTTGTTAAATTTAATTCGTAATTTTTGGCAAATCCCCAAAAAAGTCTTACAACAACGCTCATTGATTCACATTTAAAAATTAATTCTTAAAACAAGAGAAAATCGGGTTAAAAAGTTAATATAAGAATTTTAGCATAACAAATCAACTTCACGAACGCGCAACATAAGCAAAATGTACTTCCGTTTTTCTTCACACAAAATTATCAAAACTGAATAAAAATGTTTTCTTTAGCTAATGTTTTCTTAAAATAAAAAAAATGAAAATCTATCCTATATTTCCTTACCAAAGGTTTGCCTGCTTTGTATCGGAAGGTTCCCTTGAAACGGACCGGGACAGGGGTTTCTTTTCCTCAACATTCTGGAAAAATAAAAAATAGTCCCTTCGATTTTTGATACTTTTTGACCAAAACTCTAATTTTTCTAAAAATCATTATTTTCCCCCATTCAGCGAAAACCTTTAAGGGAAAAATGATTTTCAAAGGGGGGATAATTGCCAAGAAAATATACTCCCCTGATTTATCAATCAATAAAAAAGATTTTAAAAACATTATGCTGTCGTGAACTTCCATTTGGCATTAAAATTGCTCTAAAAATTGCATGGTTTGCAAAGATATAACTTTTAATCAATCAATCATCAATCAATCGATACATAAATTTATCATCCTTATCATTTTCAACTATTTGTTCTTAACAACAATCCATGGTTTTCATAACGCAAAACTTAATGATTAGGAAAATAATGAAAATTAATGATTTAAAGAGGCTGTCTGGTGTCTACATTAATTCCAGTTTCTGATAACCTTGCAAAAGATTCGCAAGACTACCCTGAACATCTCTATCTGAATAGCAATGAGCAAAATATCATAATTTTTCTGTCTAAAAATTGATAAATTTGTAAATCTCCTCCCTTGTTTCTGTTGCATAAATTCATTAGCAAGAAGTTAAAAATAAATAAAGAGAATTTACAATAGGCAATATCAATTTTCAGATAAAAAATTTTGACATCTTCATCTTTTTTTTACACCGACTAAGGTATACTATTGAGGATCTGGAATGAACTTACGTCGATATTTGCTTTAAGTAATGTTTGTAGGTTTATTCTTAGAATTGATCAAAAAAGAAAAAATAATTACACGATTTTATAATTTTATTTACGCAAATTTACCTGCTTTTTATCAACCTCTTCGCTACCCTCTTGGAATCGGACAATCATAATTTTATTCTCTCAGAAATTTAATTGAAAATAATTATTCAAAAATACCTGAAGATGACAATGAAGCTTTTTTGAATTACAAGTTCACAAATAATCATGAGAAGCTTTTTTAATTGACAGCTTCTCTTGACTTCTATGTTTATGTGTATCCACTATCTATGCTGTTTAACAGCTTGGTATCAATCAAAATCGAAAGTCATCTTCATTGTATTAATATAATCGCCTACCACTGTGGAATTGATAAATGACGGATTTAATGATGTCCATGCCTGATTTAAACTTGAGTTTATGGTTCTGTATCAGCGTAGATTGTAGTTTTAGGGTTAAATAATCCTGAATAGTTAATTTATTTTTATCGTTTAAAATTACAAATGTGATATTCATTATTATCATAATAGTAAAAATAACAACAATGCCAATGTGAAAGCCAATGAGAATGCGACAATAACAATTACAATGACAATGAGGATGACAATGATAATGATAATTGATATAATAGTGATAATATTATATTATAATTATAGTATCTAATAGTAATAAAAACCAGTCAAGCATTTCTCCAGGGCAATTAATTTTTCTTTTCTTTTACCTTCTCTTCTTTCATTTTATCCAGGGAGTGTTTATGTATAGACACCTCTTCTCTAAACAAGAAGGATTAAAACTGATGCAGAGGCTCAGCCCCTCCATGGATCAATACAATCTACGGGTTCCGTTGGGGGTTCAGACCCCAACGTGTGCTGGACAAATTCTATAAATGTCCGAGTTAATGGCAAGGAAGGCCGAAGCACGCCGAAAATTTGAATATATTAAAACTCATTCTAAAGTCATAACCAAAAGAAACGACCATGGGGAGAATTTCCCCTTTTAATTATTCTTTCTAAAACCAACAAATATTAACAGAGCTCTGGGATTTTTGTTTTGTGGATACCAAGATCTTTTGTTAATTTGCAGATGAATTTAATCTTTATTCGATATCCCGCATAGTATTCGTACCTAGTCAGGGCCAGGGGTTAAGGAAGCTTAAATCAGAAGTGAGGGAAAGAACTAAAATGAGCGCAGCAGGTAATTTTTTTATTAAAAAAATACTCTAAAAAACTTATTGGAACAGAAATTTGATAATTTTTTTACCTCAAATGCAGGAGCTCGGCTTCAAGTTTAGCGTTGTTTTGGAATATCACGATAGATTTGTGAGCTAAAATATAGATGTGTAAGCTAAAAATAAAGATTTTTGAGCTTAAAATATAGATTTGTGAGGTATACGTGTGGATTTGTGAGCTAAATATGTGAGTAAGTAAAGCATGATGCTACTGTTTCCC
Organism: Eurytemora carolleeae; assembly: GCF_000591075.1. Classification (NCBI taxonomy): domain Eukaryota; kingdom Metazoa; phylum Arthropoda; class Copepoda; order Calanoida; family Temoridae; genus Eurytemora; species Eurytemora carolleeae. Next base: position 107,197 of record NW_019396697.1, on the reverse strand, counting down.
GAATTAATCAATGCATGATGATAAAGATGCTAAATACTACTGATAATTGATCCGGCATACCTACAGTCATAATCAGAAAGACACAAAATTAATTTATAATTAATCAGACGACTTTTCAATCTAATTTTTAAAATATGAATAACGAAGCGAAAATAACAACATAGCCCGTGTCATGCCAATTCCAAAATGTGGTCTGCCTTTATTGTGCGTTTTAAATTACCAGAGATATATATCTAAAGTCGCCTGAATAACTGTCAATAAATTCCGGGTCTTTCTGGCTATGACTATAGTTCAGCGTTCAGCAAAGCATTATGCTAATAATGCATTCTGGTAACCTAGTTGAGCAAAACATGCTAAGAATGCTGCATACTACAATTAATACACCTTAGTTACCTAGTTGAGCAAAAAATGCTAAAAATGCTGCATACTAAAGTTAATGCATCCTGGTTACCTGGCTGAGCAAAACATTATGCTAAGAATGCTGCATACAACAGTTTTAATGCATCCTGGTTACCTTTTTGAGCAAAGCATGATGCTCAGAATGCTTCATACTACAGCTAATGCATCCTGGTTGCCTAGTTGAGCAAAACATTATGCTAAGAATGCTGCATACAACAGATAATGAATGCATCCTGGTTACATTGTTGAGCAAAGCATGATGCTAATGATGCTGTATGCTACAGTTAATGCATCCAGGTTACCTAGTTGAGCAAAGCATGATGCTAATGATGATGCATGCTACAGTTAATGCATCCTGGTTACCTAATTGAGCAAAGCATGATGCTAATGATGCTGCATGCTTCCTACAAATGGCTGTGATCTGAATTTCGTCTTCTTCCTTAATTATAAAATTGGGGGAGGGGGTTAGTCATACTTAAGTATGATATAAATATCCAGGTTTATGATTAATTCTCATTTCTCTGGAAAATTACAAGCGCATTTCTTGTTTCAGAACAAAGTAACAATGGAGAAATTTTCAGAATTACAGTCTTGTAAAAAACTATTCATCTTCTACGTAATTAGATTAAGAATTCAAGGGTGCCATTGTGAATTAGACAGCCCCCTCTGTAAATGGAGTCACTTAAAATTACGAAGACTCGACTGGTTCCTTTAAGTAAAATAATTTTATTGGGTTGCTTACATCTGCAAGTTGGTTAAGAATAAGATCCAGGTCTACCCAAGATTTATCAAATTGATTCTCTAAAACATCAATCCATCGGAGTCCAGCAGATGCAGTCGCCATAGTCTCTGGAACAAGGATTATCTACTACTATGATCCTAACTTTTAACTGTAACTCTGAACGTCGCCTGTAAAAACATCTAAATTTTGACGGCACATTTATTAATGTGTCCTACAAAACACTTTATGGACCCCCCCCCCTCTTAACCTAATTTTCTAATATGCGATTTTTGGACCCCCCCCCTTCCAATCAATTTTGAACATGGATCTTATGTATAAGAAATGGATATAATTGACCATGTTGACACAGCGCCCGGCACCTAGCCGCAGCGCTAGGCCACCTAGCCTGCCCTAGCCACAGCGCTCGGCCCCCTAGCCGCAACGCTCGGCCCAGAAAGTGTCTTAACCTAAAACCTAACCCTATATATACTAATTTTGTTTTTGATTTGTGGGGGGTCCATAAATCATATACTAGGACGGACCCAAAAATTAGATTATTATTATTAACATTTTTAAAACTTATTTCCAGGTTAGGTTAGGCTAAAACAAATTTTGGACATAGCGCTGCAGCTATTACAGACTGCAGGGCCGATCGAGCCGCCGCAGTTATAATTAGGGGCCGTTCGCTGCAGCTACAAGTCCAAATTTGACCATTTTTAACATATGAGCTCTATTTACAAAATTGATAATAAGTGGGAGGGGAGGCCCGGGGGGGGGGGT